>NC_142070.1:72250000-72422500 GCF_059756535.1 Pantherophis guttatus | reverse complement strand
CCTAGGCTGCATTAACAGAGGCACAGAATCAAGATCGCGTGAAGTTTTAATACCACTTCATAATGCCTTGATAAAGACAGACTTGGAATACTGCATCCAGTTTTGGTCGCCACGATGTAAAAAAGATGTGGAGACTCTAGAAAGAGTGCAGAGAAGAGCAACGAAGATGATTAGGGGACTGGAGACTAAAACGTATCAGGAACGGTTGTTGGAATTGGGTATGTCTAGTTTTTTTTTTTTTTTTTAATTTGATTTATATGCCGCCCTTCTCCGGAGACTCAGGGCGGCTTACAATGCGTTAAGCAATAGCCTTCATACTTTTGTATATTTTATACAAAGTCAGCTTATTGCCCCCACAAACTGGGTCCTCAATTTACCTACCTTAGAAAGGATGGAAGGCTGAGTCAACCTTGAGCCTTGGAGAGATTCGAACCAGCAGTAATTGCAGGCAGCTGTGTTAATAACAGGGTGCTTAGACCACTGTACTATCAAGGCTCTGTTTGATAGTTTGATGAAAAGAAGGACTAGGGGAGACGTGATAGCAGTGTTCCGATATTTGAGGGGCTGCAACAAAAAAAGAGGGAGCCAATCTATTCTCCAAAGCAGCTGAAGGCAGAACAAGAAGCAATGGATCAACTAATCAAAGAGAGAAGCAACCTAGAACTAAATTTCCTGACAGTAAGAACAATTAATCAGTGGAACAACTTGCCTCCAGAAGTTGTAAATGCTCCACCACTGGAAGTTTTTAAGAAGAGATTGGATAGCCATTTGTCTGAAATGGTATAAGATTTCCTGCCTGAGCAAGGGGTTGGATATGCATATCATTTATAATGTATCTATATCTGTGGTGGGTTCCTCCCGGTTCGGTCCGGTTCGGCCGAGCCGGTAGCGGTGACGATATGACATCACCAAACCGGTTCTCCTCCCCCCCGCCTTCCCATCCCCCCACCCACGTTATTCTTACCTTTTATTTGGTCCCACCCCCAATCTATTGCTGCCTCCTGAGTCCCAGCTGATGACTAGAGGGAAAAAAAACTGTTTAAACTCTTGCCGTGGCCGTCCTACAGCTGATCAGTGTTAAAAGCAAACAAATGAGTCGGGTCGTAAGTGCAAGGATTGGTCGTAAGTGCGAGGACCTTCCAGAAATGACTCTGACCAGCTAGCCACGCCCACCTAGTCACGTGACCTCCAAGCCACACCCACAAAATAAGCCACGCCCACAGAACCGGTAGTAAAAAAAATTAGAACCCACCCCTGATCTATATCTATATAAATACATTTATAATGTATCTGTATCTATATATATATGTTATAATGTATAAATGATATTTCTTATTAGTTTCATTCATGAGGGGTTGTCCACCGAGCATAGATTTCATTCACTATATGCCAAGTCTTGCTAAAAATGAACAAAATTGGACGGTGGGGTATCAGCATCTTAATATTAACATTTTTTTTAAAAAAAAATCCACAGCAGCCATTCTTTAATTTCTTAGAATAGAAACCATAATCTCTCTGGCGCATTTTTCGTACACACTTATATTCACAAAGAAATATTTATTCACAAGTGAATGACTGTTCTGTGCAATCTTTTTTGAAACCAAGTCCATCAAACTCAATAGGACCGGAACATAGAACTGGCCACTCAAAAGCATTGAGGGTTGGTTTTTTTCCCAGGGGATACATCTTTTTAATCCATTAGTAAATTACAAGCAGTCCTCAACATGCAACCATTCGTTTAACGACAGTTTAAAGTGTCAGCGGCCTGAGAAAATGCAATTTATGTATTGGACTTGCACTTGCAACCATTATACTACTACCCTTGTGGTCACTCAATTCAGGGGCTTTGCAATAGTTCACATTTACAACCTGTTGTAGTATCCTACAAGTGACGCGATCGCCATTTGCAACCTTTTTTGCCAATTTACAACAACAACAAAAAAACCCACTCATTGGGAAAGTTGGATTCACTTAACCATCTTAAAAAGTGTTATAAAAATCGGGTCTGAATCAACATACAACTGCAACGATTTACAACAGAAATTCCACTCCTAATTCTTGTCGTAAGTCGAGGCTACCTGTATATCAATATGTTGTCCTCTGATAGCAACATTATCAATGTGATGGGTCATTAGTCACAAAACTTGACTTGGGAACGGATGAGAAAGAACAAACTAAGGTTGGGAATGATGGGTGGTTACGGAAAACGTCAATGTATAATGAATAAAGTATATTTTTCCTTCCCAATAACATCACCCTTCTATCTGTCCTCTAGAGTTTTATTAAGAGTCCCTGTTATGCATAGCTTCTCCACAATTTGATGTGCGTGCACTGATTCCAACAGATGGCAGTGTTGAACGATAGAAAAGAAGGGACTTACTAACTGAAACTTTTGTCTAGAAGTAGCAATGGGTTTTTAAGTGGTTCCAGATTATCTGCATAATATGCGCTAGAAAACTGCCATTTTAAAATGGAAATCATTCGTATTTCTTGGTAGCACAATCCTATAATCCTAGAACAACACTAGTATAATTGGAATTTAAGAGGAAACTCACTGAGGTGAAATCCAGCAGTCAACTGCCGACCTTTTGATCGACAAGCTCAGCATCTTAGCCACTGAGCCACCACATCCCTATGAGTGGAAAGGTTTGAAAAATATAAATCTATTTTTTTTTTCTGCCTTCTTCATTTAATGGCCCATTGCAAGAAACTCTTGGGTGCAGAGCTGCGAGAAATGCCGAAACTGATTACCAGAGTGGATGGGGGAAATTTTGGATTACACATCCATGTGAAATTGAATTGCATGGAGGAGTTAAGTGTGATGTGCAGCGTTGACACGTCCTAAAGGGGATGGGGGAAAATGGATTTTCTTATGCACAAACTTGCTCCCCTGCTTTTAAAATCATCTTTGGACATGGAAGGATCCAGCTAACTTTGGCAGACTTTGAAAAAAGCTAAGCAGAATAAACTCGTGTAATACTTGGATTAGAGGCTACAGGAAATCCCAGGTCTATAAACTAGATGGGGATTTTTGTTTTCTTTTGGTTTTTTTTCATCCCTGTCTAGCCTTTAAAAGAGACTTGCCCATAATACAGGGACTGTGGGGGAGGGGACAATATCCCTGCAACTTATACATGGACGAATCCCCGTTTCAAATACAGTTTGATATCTGCATTGATTAAATGGATGAATAATGTTCATTCAAGGCAGCACAGTGAAACTAATTCATTCAAATATAATGAAAGGTAAGAGTTGCTGCACCATTACAGATGTCCTCCATGTTTCTTATTAGTGAGTTACTAACTTTTATGTCCTCAAAAGAAGACAGATTCCTTGTGTGTCCAATCACACTTCTATTCTATTCTGTTCTATTCTATTCTATTCTATTCTATTCTATTCTATTCTATTCTATTCTATTCTATTCTATTCTACTCTAGAGTAGAGTAGAGTAGAGTAGAGTAGAGTAGAGTAGAGTAGAATAGAATAGAATAGAATAGAATAGAATAGAATAGAATACTATTCTACTCTACTCTACCCTACTCTACCCTACCCTACCCTACTCTACTCTACTCTACTCTACTCTACTCTACCTTATTCTACTCTATTCTACTCTACTCTACTCTACTCTACTCTACTCTACTCTATTCTATTCTACTCTACTCTACTCTACTCTACCCTATTCTACTCTATTCTACTCTACTCTACTCTACTCTATTCTACTCTACTCTACTCTACTCTACCCTATTCTACTCTATTCTACTCTACTCTACTCTACTCTATTCTACTCTACTCTACCCTACTCTACCCTATTCTACTCTATCCTACTCTATTCTACTCTATCTACTCTATCTACCCTATTCTACTCTATTCTACCCTATTCTACCCTATTCTACTCTACTCTACTCTACTCTACTCTATTCTAAAACAAAGAAACCCCTGCTATAAAGAGCATCCCTTATTCTGAATTAGGGAATCCACTAAAATTTTAACAAAAGTTCAGGGATAGCAAAATGCCTCAATACAGGTAGTCCTCGACTTACACAACACTTCACTTAGTGACCGTTCAAAGTTACAATGGGCTCTGAAAAAAAAGTGACTTATGACCGTTTTTTCACACCACCTTTCCGCATCCCCCATGGTTCAGGTGATCAAAACTCGGTTGCTTGGCAACGGGTTCATATTTATGATGGTTGCAGGGTCCTAAGGTCACGTGATCAGTTTTTGTGACCTTCTGACAGGCAAAGTTAATGGGGAAGCCGGATTCACTCAACCAACGGGGTTTACTAAGTTATCAAGTGTGGCAATTTGTTTAACAACGATGGCAAGAAAGGTCGTGCAATGGGAGGGCAAACCTCACTTAACGACTGTCTCACTGAGCAGCAGGAATTTTGGGCTCAATGGTGGTCGTAAATCGAGGACTTACTGCAAAAAGTGTTTACAGGGAAAGGCTCCCCAATCTGGACTACAAAACCCCGAGAACCACAAGATGGCAGCAAAGAGATTCAGAAAACTTTGTATAGCCCTCTACCGTTTTGGCAGCCTGGATATCCTTGCCCTAAATTGAAGATCGACCATTCAAATGAAGGAGTAGAGCCTTGTTCTCAAACGTGGCCATTTTAAGATGTGTGGACTTCAACTCCCAGCATTCCCCAGCCAGCAAGCAGAGACTGTGTGCAAGCCAGGGCTTAAACAAGACAGATTCACTAAGGCAGCAGTTCTCAAAGTGTGGTCCCGGAAATGCTTCTACCGAATCAAATCAGTGGTGAAATCCAATTTTTTTTACTACCGGTTCTGTGGGCCTGGCTTGGTGGGCATGGTATAGCTCGGTGGGCATGGCAGGGGAAGGATACTGCAAAATCTCAGGAGCCTGAGTGGCGTAGGAGGCTAATGCCTAAGGCAGCATTTAACATCCAGCTGCCTGCAAGTTCAATTCTCCCCAGGCTCAAGGTCGACTCAGCCTTCCATCCTTTCTAAGGTGGGTAAATTGAGGACCCAGTTTGTGGGGGCAATAAGCTGACTTTGTATAAATATACAAAAGTATGAAGGCTATTGCTTAACGCATTGAAGCCGCCCTGAGTCTCCAGAGAAGGGCGGCATATAAATCAATTTTTTTTAAAAAAAAAATCTTTATTCCCATCCCACTCCAGGGGAAGGATACTGCAAAATCTCCATTCCCTCCCCATTTCTGGGGTCAGCCAGAGGTGGCATTTGCCCATTCTCCAAACTACTCAAAATTTCCGCTACCGGTTCTTCAGAACCTGTCAGAACCTGCTGGATTTCACCCCTGAGTCCAGGGCCAGATTTTCCTATAGGCTAACTAGGCTTCAGCCTAGGGCCTCAAGATCAAGAGGGGCCTACATTCAAATTGTTAGCAAAATTAAAATTACACTTTCACTATAGGTGAAAGGGCCTCATAAGTGGAATAGCCTAGGGCCTCTTTTCATCTAAATCCGGCCCTGCCTGAGTCAAATAAATGCCCTTAACCATTCTCATTTTTCATTTCTAAAACAAATGTAGATAGTAGGTGGGGGCACCTACTATCTGGAACGAGCTCCCCCCCGAGATACGGAGGATTCCGGATCTGCGTACCTTCCGTCGCACGCTTAAGACGTTCCTATTCCAGCAAGCCGGCCTGACCTAAACTTTTCCTCTTTTAAATGGGAATTTTAAATTTGGTTTTAAATTATTGGGGTTTTAAATATGGTTCAGCCAAATTTATTTAATCTGTTTTATCTCTATTTTAAATTTTGTATTTATATGTTTTATTTTATGGCTGTTCACCGCCCTGAGTCCTTCGGGAGTAGGGCGGTATACAAATTTAATAAAATGAAATGAAAATGAAATACACGGTCGGTCAATCTAACTCTCCTCAAACAAAGCTCCTCAATCATTTTTTAAGAAAGCATCGGAGATCAGAAATCAAAATTTAAACCCACTTGGCTAAGGAACTCTGATTACCTTCCACTGTCACGATGCAATGGACCCGCCGTTCCTAACAACCATCGCTTGAGGGCAGCAGAGGACCGCAAAGGCGAAAAACTGCCCTGACCGAGTTCTAATTTACTACAGCTCTCTGGCAAGATCCAGATTATCCGCCCCCGCCACATCACACAACCATCTCAGCAAAACCTCAAGAAAATCTCGGCTCCTTTCTCTTAACGCGCCTACATTTCTGGCAGCTCGGGACTCAACCTATGGGTGTCCCCACCTTCTCGCCCACTGCTACCCCACCAAGAGGTGGGCAATCTCCAAACTTTCTTCTACCCCCCCCCACCCCCTGTTCCAGTGTCCTGTGGCAGTTTATCTTCCTTGACATTTTTGCCACGGAATCTGCCGGGGTCTTTTGCGCTTAGGCGCTTTCCTTGGAAGAGAGAACATTCCCCGCCGTGTCAACATGTTTTATTTGAAGGGCAACTTATGATTATGGTGCCAAGCTTAACCACACGCGGGCCAGCCCTTCAAGACGTTTCCACGACGCCTTTTGACTTCTCTCTGGGCATCGCCAAGATCCGAAGTCAAAGCAAAACCTGGAGAGAAGCAACTACAAGGGAAGCTTTCCAAGAGGCCCATTTCTCCATCCCGAAGAGTCCAATTCTCCGCGTTGGGCAGGCTTGCAAAATCCATCTCAAAACGCCTGGCTTCTTCCCACCGGTTTGCCCTCCTCTCTGCTCCGGATTTCAGGACCGGAGTTTGAAGATTGATTCGTTTCTGAGAGTTGGCTTCCCCTTTTTCAAATATTTGGAGAAGGCAGGCTGGCAAAATCCATCTCAAAACGCCTGGCCTCTTCCCACCGGTTTGCCCTCCTCTCTGCTCCGGATTTCAGGACCGGAGCTTGAAGATTGATTCGTTTCTGAGAGTTGGCTTCCCCTTTTTCAAATATTTGGGGAAGGCAGGCTGGCAAAAGGGAAGGCCACACCTCGCCGGCAAAACAGGATTTGACTCGGCCCTGCGTGTGGATTCAACACAAGCGCTCTGAAATCGTCGTTTCCTTTAACCATCGTCCTAGCTCTACAAATTGGGTTCCCACCGTGGAACTGTAACCTCCTTGCTGATATCCTTACGATTGGTATTGATATTGTTTCCTGATTGCTTATTTCTACCCTATGACTATCATTAAGTGTTGTCCCTTATGATTCTTGATGAACGTATCTTTTATGTATACTGAGAGCGTATGCACTAAGACAAATTCCTTGTGTGTCCAATCACATTTGGCCAATAAAGAATTCTATTCTATTCTATTCTATTCTATTCTATTCTATTCTATTCTATTCTATTCTATTCTATTCTATTCTATTCTATTCTATTCTATTCTATGACTATCATTAAGTGTTGTACCTTATGATTCTTGACGAACGTATCTTTTCTTTTATGTATGCACCAAGACAAATTCCTTGTGTGTCCAATCACACTTGGCCAATAAAAAATCCATTCCATTCCACTCCACTCCACTCCACTCTACTCTACTCTTCCGAAACTCATTCTGCAAAACGTCAAGGCCTTTCTTTCGACTCCCGGGCGGGTTGCAAAAGGACTCTTAAAGCAAATCAGTTTATTCCGACCTCTTTTTTTTTCCCTCTTCCCCCCGCCCCCCCCCCCAACTTCCCTTTAAATAATTCCCTGCGGCAGGAAAAGTGCCTTTGGAAAAACCTGGCCAGGATTGCAAAATCGAAACATCTGGGGACGCTCCCCTTCCCTCCTTCCCGGACACGACACACAAACCGACTGTTGGCGCCCCGACGACTTTGGCTTCGCCCCGGCTGCAGACTCCCGGCCGAGGGAGCCACGACAGAGGATAGATAAACCCTATAAACCGGACCCCACTCACCCAAACTCACCCACCCAAACTCACCCGGGTGCAGGCGCTTCCTGACGCTGGGTTGAAAGAGCTCCAAGCCTCCAGCCTCTCGCCGCTGCAGCTCAGCCTTTCGGCCAATGGGGTCCCCCTTTTATCCCAGCAGGACCTCCGGGGAAAGGTAACCCAGGGAAGAGAGGCGAGGATGATCCCACCCCGCTGTTAGCTCTTTTTGGAGAAAGGGGCGCTTTTCGATTCCAGAAAAGGGCTCCGCGGGGAGAAGAGGGGGGGTCCCACAGGGAAAAGGGGAGCGGTGGGGGTGGGCTGTCTTAATCCCCGTCTGAGATCCAGAAGAGCGATGAGATCCCCTCCAGGACGTTTTGCTCTAAGGGTGGACTAGATTCCGGGGGTCCGGAGGCTAATGGGCGTCGGGGGGATCAGCGTCCTCTGTTGCTGGGGTGGGAAGAAGGGGGTAGAAATCCAAGGAGAGATTTGGGGTGCTTCTCCCGTCTCGGGGTTCCAAAGAAAACGCGCCCTCAACGTTGCAGCTCTTTCAAAGACGGGGCAGGGGTCCATTCCAAGATTATGAGGGGCGGGGAAGGTCAATTCATCCGTGGAAGAGCAGGACGCCTCCCGCCTGCCAAGCGGGCCCCGGAGTGGGGGGAAGGCTGATGCGAAAGCCCAGGCTGTCTACGAGGACGGCAATCTCAATTACGGGGTTGAGTCCCAGCCGCGCCACTTCTTCTCCTTTTCTCCTGCCCTGTGGATGTCACCAGCGCTGATTTTTTTTTCTTTTTTTTCTTTTCAGGCGTTTTGCAACCGGGCAGCCGGTTCTCTCCCGGAGGATCGGTTCGGAGGAGTCGCTTCTCGACTCGGCTGGCTGGAAGCCCCTGCTAACAAGCCCCGGAGGCGGCGCTCCGGGCAATCCTCGCCGCCCCGCCTTTTCTGGACCGGAGTAGGGGGGAGGCAGCCGTCGGGCCTCTTCCGATCCCGCTAAACCGACCCAGAGTAGGCAGCTCTGCTCCTGCCACCCGGTTGAGCCCTTTGAATCAGGATAATCCCGTTCCAACGCAAACGGCGGATCCCCAACTACATCCCTCCAAGACTTCCCGCCAGACGGCGTCGGCTAAGAGGTTGCAGCACCCCGAGGCGCCCCTCTGCCTCTCCCGGCAGCGGCCCCCTCCAGCTTCCCATCCCCGCGTCCCGCCAGCTTCTCTGGCCCACCGACTCGTTGTAACCCCAATTTAGGCATAAGGCCGGGTTGAGGAGACCGGGCTGGGGGAAGTGGATGTCTTGGCCGTCCCCACTGGAGGTGGGTTTCTTCTCCCATCTCACCCCACCCCTCCTCGGCCAGGTCGCTCGGGTCTCTCTGAGAGCGGACGGGGGCGGCATCTGAAGAGTTAGGAACGGGAGAGAAAGACCGGGAAGGAAGAGAGAAAGAGCAAAGATCGAAACGGCAAGGGCGAGGAAGGGAAGGAAGGAAGGAAGGAAGGAAGGAGGGAGAAGGGAAGGGAGGGAGGGAGGAGGGGAAGAGAAGGGAAGGGAAGGGAAGGGAAGGGAGGAAGGAAGGAAGGAAGGAAGGAAGGAAGGAAGGAAGGGGAAGGGAAGGAGGGAGGGAGGAAGAGGAAGGGAAGGGAAGGAGGGGAGGGGAGGGGAGGAAGGAGGAAGGGAGGGAGGAAGGAGGGAGGGAGGGGGAAGGGAAGGGAGGAAGGAGGGGAAGGGAGGAAGGAGGGGAGGGAAGGGAAAGAAGGAAGGAAGGAAGGAAGGAAGGAAGGAAGGAAGGAAGGAAGGAAGGAAGGAAGGCAGGCAGATTTGAGAAAAGTCCCTCCCTTCATTTCTTACCTTTCTCAAAACTCCGAGTCGGTTCCCGAATCCCCACCGCTCAGCCCGACGGCTTCCCTAAAATGCCGGCAAGCCTAAACCTCTCGGCCAGCTCCCCGCTGCGCCTTCCCGGCTTTTGAGATTCATCTGCCTCCCCCTTTGCCCTCTGGCAAGAGAGAAAGAGAGAGGGAGAGGGACGCTCCGAAGGGGCTTCCCTCCAGTTTGGGGCAGGCGCTTCCAGCCCACCCACCCACCCCCAGCCTCCCCACGCCCTGGCCCGCCCGCCCCCCCTCCTCCTCCCAGCCCCAGCTGCAAGAATGCCGCGCCGCGGCCCCTCTGCCAAATCTGGTTGTCATTAGCGCAGCCCGAGCAGGCAACGGCTTTCCGCCAGAGCCTCAGCCTCCCTTCAGACCCCAGCGAGGTCGGGGGGCCTCCTGCGGAGCGACCCTCGACTTCCAAGCAAGCTGAGCCGGCGGGCGGCGGGACGGGCACAGAAGGGGGCCAGAAAAAGCGCAACCCGGCGCGGATCCGCGGGTCTCTCTTCGCAGCGCCGCTCATCAGTCGCTCCCATCTCGGTCCCGACCCCGGTGGAGGACAATGCGGGACCCGATTCCTTCCCACCCACCGACCCACCCCAAGCAGGAACGATGCCGGCGATTTCACCTTTCGCTTCGCGGGCGCCGCTTAACCAAACTCCAGGTTCTCTCAAGGTCCCGGGGTAGAAAGCCGCTTATTCCAGTGGGAAGCCTCTCTTAGATCGAAGCAGGGGGCTTTCCTTCTGATTACCCCCTCCCCCCCCCCAAAAAAAGATCGAATTGTCAAAACTCAAAAGAGTCGGGAGGGATGGAAAGTCACCAAAAAAAAAAACCCCCAAAAAACCTTCCCTGCCTGGATTCAGGATGCTCTTTTATATATTTCCCCCGTAATCTCATCCAAAGATATCATTTTTTTTTTGAATTTTTCTTTTTGCTCAAAAGAAGAATTTCCGACGGAGAGAGAAAAAGAAGCCAAAAAAACCACCAAAAAAAAAAAAAAACAACAACCCAACAACAACCCCCAAAATTGTATTACCTTCCTGAATCTTGGTTAATAATCCGTAACCGCCAAAATCAATGCAATTAAAAAAAAAAAAAGATATCCAACGAGGGGGACCTGGGGTCTCCTTTCTGCGGCTTTTTTTCCCCCCTCTCTGCGACGGCCTCAGAAAGCGACTGCCGGAGTGGATTCAATTCTGGGCTCCAGCCTGCTCCAGCGAATCCCTGCTTTCAAGTAAATAGTTGTCAGGAAATGGTCCTCCCCCCCCCCACCCCAACCTCACTCCCAAACTCATTCCCAGCTCTCGCCTCTTCCAGAATAAAAGCCTCTCGCGCTGATTTGACGCCCGAGGCTCCCCGAGCCCAGCTCTTAAACTGGCGGGAGGGAGGGAGGGAGGGGGGGGGTCGGCTAAACCTTCCCAAACTTCGTCTGGAACGGGGTGGGGGGGTGAGGAGGTGTGCGTGCGCTGGTGCGTGTGCGCGTGTGTTGGTGTTGGTTATTCGTGCTGGGAAGAGTTTGACCATATGGCACGGACTGGGAAATGGGGAGGGGTCCCTTGCGCTAAAGCGTGAGCAGATTCCTGACCCTCCACCTCCTTTTTTTTCCCCCCAATTGACCCCCCCCATCTCAGCAATGTCCCCCACCCCCCACCCCAGCGAGGGCTACGCCTCCGCAGACTTGCGACATTTCTGGAGGTGGATGATTCATATTGTCACTGGTTTTGGGGCTTGGGGCACTTAGGCGGGAAAACTGGGGAGTCCGAAAGAGTAGACTTCTCCCCAAACCGGTGCCCACTGTTGCATTGCAACTGTCAGTTCCCCCCAGAGATCTTGCTGATCGGGGCACCTCGGGAATCCACACTCCTGGGAGGCACCGTTGGCCGCCGCAGGTATGGCTGGAAGTAGGAGAGAGGCTTGTTCTCCGCGGCTTTACGCAGAATCGCGCGCTACTTTTCAGCTTTTGCAGTAGTAGTAGTAGTAACCATCCGATAAACGTTTTCCACCGGAGAGAAAGGCGCTGAGGATCGGACCCCCGCCCCCCCCCCCCGAATAAGCCTTTCCAAGGTCCAAAGAAGAATTGGCGCGGAAGACAAGCGTCCTCGGGAGTGGGGGTAGGGGAGAGCTCTCCTTTGGCTCTTGTCCTGGCGCAAAGCGAGTGTGGAAGTTGCGCTGCAGAGGCAAGCGAGGAGAGGAGGAGAGGAGAGGAGGTGGAAGGGGAGAGAGAGAAGGTGGAAGGAGAGAGGAGAGGAGGTGGAAGGGGAAAGAGAGAAGGTGGAAGGGGAGAGGAAAGGAGATGGAAGGGGAGAGAGAGAAGGTGGAAGGGGAGAGAAGAGGAGGTGGAAGGGGAAAGAGAGAAGGTGGAAGGGGAGAGGAGATGGAAGGGGAGAGAGAGAAGGTGGAAGGGGAAAGAGAGAAGGTGGAAGGGGAGAGGAAAGGAGATGGAAGGGGAGAGAGAGAAGGTGGAAGGGGAGAGAAGAGGAGGTGGAAGGGGAAAGAGAGAAGGTGGAAGGGGAGAGGAGATGGAAGGGGAGAGAGAGAAGGTGGAAGGGGAGAGAAGAGGAGGTGGAAGGGGAAAGAGAGAAGGTGGAAGGGGAGAGGAAAGGAGATGGAAGGGGAGAGAGAGAAGGTGGAAGGGGAAAGAGAGAAGGTGGAAGGGGAGAGGGGAGGAGAGAAGGTGGAAGGGGAGAGAAAGAAGATGAAAGGGGAGAGGAGATTGAAGGGGAGAGAGAGAAAGTGGAAGAGAAGAGAAGAGAAGAGAGAAGAGAAGAGAAGAGAGAAGAGAAGAGAAGAGAAGAGAAGAGAAGAGAAGAGAAGAGAAGAGAAGAGAAGAGAAGAGAAGAGAAGAGGGTTGGGGGGGTTGGGGGGGTTGGGGGAGGGTCAAGGCGATTTAGGTGGGATCCCGGGAGTCAAAGGGTGGGGGGGGGCTGCTGTTGATTTTCTGTCTAGTTTGTAGGAAATGAGGCGTGGAGCGCGCCCAGCTTCTTGCACCTCGGCGCTGTTCAGCTTTGGGGGCCAAGGGGGCACTCGAGCTCCAGGAAAAGAAATCCGAGGCGCTGCTGAAACTTCAAGATAGAGCTGGAGAAGAACCAAAAAAGAGAGCAGCCCGGGCCCTTTCCCAGCCTTCCCTCCACTTCTTTCCCACCCACCGTTTAAGTCAGTGTTTCTCAACCTTGGAAGCTTGAAGATGGGGGGACTTCAACTCCCAGAATCCCCCAGCCAGCGCTGCTGGCTGGGGGATTCTGGGAGTTGAAGTCCCCCCATCTTCAAGCTACCAAGGTTGAGAAGCACTGGTTTAAGTGGAGGAGGAGGAGATGCTTAGGTTCCTTCGCGTGGAAGGGAGACGGGGATGGAGGCGTCTTTGGCAAAATCCCCTCTGGATGCTCTGGCGGGGCATCCTTACCCTAAACCTCGCCAGGCACCTGGAAAGTGGCAGAAGCATCTTTGCCTTTTCTGCCGCGATCCAGACACGTTTTGGCGTGGCCCCCCCTCTCCCCACAAGCCTTTCAGGGGAGCCCAGCAAAATAGGGGGGAGTTCTCCCTCCTGACCAGCCCCTTGCACCCCCTACAAGCCCCCCCCCTTCCTTCCCCTCCCCAGAGTGTGCAGGATGCAGGATCCCCGAAGGCGGGATCCAGCTCCCCTGACACAACCGCCCCCCCCCAAAAAATCCGTCTTTCTGGGCTCCCACTGCCCGCGGCCCTTGGCTCTCCCTTTCCCCTCCCGCAGCTTCAGCGCTGCCTTCGCTATTGCTTCCATCTGTTTCTGCGGGAGGAGGGCGCGCTCAGGAACAGCAGCTCCCTTGTTTTGACCCGCGCACAGGATACCGTAGGGTTTAGAGTTTAGACGCAAAGCGCAGCGCGGCAAGAAAGCGGGCGAGGGAGGGAGGGAAGGAGGGAGGGAAGGAAGGAAGGAAGGAAGGAAGGAAGGAAGGAAGGAAGGAAGGAAGGAAGGAAGGAAGGAAGGAAGGAAGGAAGGAAGGAACTCTTGCAGTCCGATTCGACCAGTCCGCTATGACTTGTGTGGCTCAGCGTGCTTACCTTGGGGAGGGAGGGAGGGAGGGAAGGAGGGAGGGAGGAAAGGAGGAGAGGGGAAGGAAGGAGGGAAGGAGGGAGGAAAGGAGGGAGGAAGGAGGGGAGTGGAAGGAAGGAAGGAGGGAGGGAAGGGAAGGGAGGGGAGGGAGGGAGGAGGGGAGGGGAAGGAAGGAAGAAGGAAGGGAGGGAAGGAGGGGAGGGGAAGGAAGGAGGGAGGGAGGGAGGAAGGAGGGGAGGGGAAGGAAGGAGGGAGGGAAGGGAAGGGAGGGAGGAGGGGAGGGGAAGGAAGGAGGGAGGGAGGGAGGGAAGGAGGGGAAGGAAGGAAGGAGGGAGGGAGGGAAGGAGTGCGAAAGGAGAAGGGCGGTATAGAAATTTGAATAATAAATAAATAATAAAGAAGGAAAGAAGGAGGGAGGGAAGGGAAGGGAAGGGAGGGAGGAGGGGAGGGGAAGGAAGGAAGAAGGAAGGGAGGAAAGTAGGGGAGGGGAAGGAAGGAGGGAGGGAGGGAGGGAGGGGAAGGAAGGAGGGAGGGAGGGAAGGAGGGGAAGGAAGGAAGGAGGGAGGGAGGGAAGGGAAGGGAGGGAGGAGGGGAGGGGAAGGAAGGAAGAAGGGAGGGAGGGAGGGAGGAAGGAAGGAAGGAAGGAAGGAAGGAAGGAAGGAAGGAAGGAAGGAAGGAAGGAAGGAAGGAAGGAAGGATCTCTTGCAGCCCGATCCGACCAGCCCACTGTGGCTTGGGAGTGGGGAACTTGGAAAACCTTGGCGGGCCGAGGAGAGGCTGGCGTTCACCGTCAGAAAGCCTCGTGGGCATTAACCTGGCACTCCTCCTCCTTCGGCCCCCTTGAGAGTCAGCCTGGAGAGGCTGCTTCCTTGTGGGGAGACCCAGGGAAGGTTGACATTCGGGAGCTGCGGGAAGAGCCGCCCTCTCTGGAGCCTTTCCCTCGGCTTCCTCCGACCGCCCAGCGCGCAGCTCCTCTTGGCCCCGCTCGGGGAGGTGGGGGAGATGAGGGCATTCGACCTGCCCATCTCAGGCACGACGCTCGGGGCCAGGTTAAGCCCCTGCCTTTTGGGGAAGGGGTGTGGGGGAAGAGAGCCGAGGTTGCTCTTGCTTGCAGATAAAGCCGGAGAGAACTGATAAAGGAGAGTTTTGTTCCCGGATCTATTGTCAGAGGCAGATGGAAATTAAATCCTGCTCTGGAAACCAGAGCAAGAGAAGATAAGCAGGAAAGGAGGCGAGAGGAAGACAGGGAGAAGAAGAAGAAGGAGAAGGGGGAGGAGGAGGAGGAGGAGAAGGAGGAGGAGAAGAAGAAGAAGGAGAAGGAGGAGGAGAAGGAGAAGAAAGAGAAGGAGGAGGAGGAGGAGGAGAAGGAGGAGGAGAAGGAGAAGAAAGAGAAGGAGGAGGAGGAGGAGGAGAAGGAGGAGAAGGAGGAGGAGAAGGAGAAGGAGAAGAAAGAGGAGGAGGAGGAGGAGAAGAAGAAGAAGGAGGAGGAGGAGGAGGAGGAGGAGGAGGAGGAGGAGAAGAAGAAGGAGAAGGGGGAGGAGGAGGAGGGGGAGAAGGAGGAGGAGGAGAAGAAGAAGAAGGAGAAGGAGGAGGAGGAGGAGAAGGAGAAGGAGGAGGAGGAGGAGGAGAAGGAGGAGAAGGAGGAGGAGAAGAAGGAGGAGGAGGAGGAAGGCAGGAGAACTGGAAAGAAAAGCATCTTCTGCTTGCAATTAGATTCTCTGGTTTGAATCACGTCTTTGTGGGGATCCACTAAGAAAAGCCACCAACCCGGAGAGCGCCGCGCAGATCCCAGAAGAGCGTGTAAGGGATGCAGAAGAGCGCAAGCTGATCCAGACAAGCTTCCCGGTTCCCCGTAAATCCGAATCAAGAGGCGGGAGTGGGGGGAGAGAAGGAGGGAGAAATTGGAGACCCGTTTGGCGTCGCTTGGTGGTTCCTAATCAGGACCCGATGTGTTGGAAATGTGTTAGGATCCTGATGCTGAAGTTAGACAAATTAGGACAGGAGGAGTTCGTTCGTCCCCCTCGGGGACTCCCCCTTTCTGCGGCTGTTTGGGGTCGAGAATAAATCGGGGGAGCTGGTTGGTGTGGGATCTCCTTGTTGCGCCCTGCTTTTGAAGAAGCGCAAGACACAGGGGCCGCCTGGACCGACTCCTGTTTGAAAGTCCCCAAAAGGTGCTTCCCCCCCCCCCAAAGAGGCTCCTGGGCTTTCTGGTTTTTCTTTGAAGACATTTCGCTCCTCCTCCCTTCTTCAGCAGAGTTGAAGAAGCCTCTTTGAAGCCTTCAAAGCTTCGCTGAAGAATGGATGAGAAGCGAACATTCTTCAAAGAAAAACCAGAAAGTCCAGTTCAGGGGTGAAATCCAGCAGATTCTGACGAACCGGTAGCAGAAATTTTGAGTCGTTCGGAGAAACGGCAAATACCACCTCTGGCTGGCCCCAGAATGGGGTGGGAATGGAGATTTTGGAGTACCCTTCCTCCAGGAGTGGGTGGGAATGGAGATTTTGCAGGATCCTTTCCCCCAGGACTGGGGTGGGAATGGAGATTTCGCAGGATCCTTCCCCCAGGAGTGGGGTGGGAACGGAGATTTTGCAGTATCCTTCCCCCAGGAGTGGGGTGGGAACGGAGATTTTGCAGGATCCTTCCCCCAGGAGTGGGGTGGGAATGGAGATTTTGCAGGATCCTTCCCCTAGGAGTGGGGAGGGAATGGAGATTTTGCAGGATCCTTTCCCCCAGGAGTGGGGTGGGAACGGAGATTTTGCAGGATCCTTCCCCCAGGAGTGGAGTGGGAATGGAGATTTTGCAGTATCCTTCCCCCAGGAGCGGGGTGGGAACGGGGATTTTGCAGTATCCTTCCCCTGCCATGCCCATCAAGCCACACCCCGCCCACCAAGCCACGCCCACAGAACCGGTAGTAAAAAAAATTGGATTTCACCACTGATCCAGTTGCCTCTTGAAAATGCACCTTTGGGCCCTGGATGACGGTTGAAGCTCCGTAGATATCCTGTTTGGAAGATTGGACCAAAAAGCGCAGAGATGAGCAGGACTGGGGTGGAGGGGGGAGAGAGAGAGAGAGAGAGGAAAGGAGGGAGGGAGGGAGACCCCTCTGGACCTTAGGAACTCTCCCCTTTCTCCTCGCCAGCCTGGCTGTACGGTTTTGGTCCGTCCGTCTCCCCCCTCCCCTTATCTGGGGAACTGGAAGTTGATAGAAAGCAGGGAATATTCGCACCAGATGTGCTGTGGGCGGGAGAGCCCTGCGCGCCTTCTTCCCAGCATCCAAGCCTCGCCTGGCCATTTGCTTGGGAGAGCTGGGTGCCCTTTTCATCCTGGCTGGAAAAAAAACCAGGCAAGAAACTCCAGGGAAGGGCAAATATAGACCCCCCCCCCCACCCTACCCCCGGTGGCTGGCGAAGGGGAGAATGTTTCCCTGTTCCCCGCTTTTCCCTTCCCTTTTTTTTTTTTAAATTTGATTTATATGCCACCCTTCTCCGGAGACTCAGAGCGGCTTACAATGTGCTCAGCAATAGCCTTCATCCTTTTGTATATTTATACAAAGTCAGTTTATTGCCCCCACAATCTGGGTCCTCAATTTACCTACCTTAGAAAGGATGGAAGGCTGAGTCGACCTTGAGCCTTGGCGAGATTCGAACTCTGCAGTAATTGCAGGCAGCTGGTCTTAATAACCAGCTTAATAACAGGGTGCCTTAGACCACTGTACTACCAAGGCTCTTTTCCTCCCTTCCACCCTTTCCTCTTTCTTGGAAGGAGTTTGAAGGGGGCTTGATATCCTTTCAAGAGCTGTTTTCTTAGCGCAGCCATCCAAAGACGTTTGGGGGTAAAGAAAACTTGGTGTTGGGTAGGCAGCCGTCTAAAAAAATGTACGGATTTCTTTTTTTCTTTTTTTTTAAAATTTGATTTATATGCCGCCCTTCTCCGGAGACTCAGGGCGGCTTATAATGCGTTAAGCAATAGCCTTCATACTTTTGTATATTTATACAAAGTCAGCTTATTGCCCCCACAATCTGGGTCCTCATTTCACCTACCTTAGAAAGGATGGAAGGCTGAGTCAACCTTGAGCCTGGGGAGATTCGAACTTACAGTAATTGCAGGCAGCTGGTGTTAATCACAATGCTTTTAGTCTGCTGAGCCACCAGGCCCCCCCCTTTTTTTTTCTGGGGAGCCTGGGGAGACGATCGGAGCTTAAAAGTAGCCCAGACTCTCAGAAGAGTCTGGTTTTGTGTAGAAATGCGCGCGATCCTGTAAGTATCGAACTTGTGCGCGAGGATCCTATAAGTCATCGACCTTGATGTCTCTCTAATTGTAAAGCCACACGCGACTCTCCAAACTCGCTCAAGAATAAAGCGGATTTTTTTTAAAATCGGTTCTTGATAAATTCGATGTCGGTGGATTTCATGACAGAACTAGGTTTGAATATTGTTAGGAAACCATCACCACGAAGGGGATATGCGCCTGTTCTTTTGAGGGACCATCATTCGCACATTTTGATCCATTCAGATAAGTGAACCGCTGCAACGGTTTTTAATGGAGGCACCTCACAGAGTTTTTTGATACTGGCTGGTCGTCTGGATATTTTTCCTCCCCTGAAACTACTGTTTTTTCGTAAAATGTGGATCCATTCCTCCAAATCAACGCCTCTTAATTTGTAGAAGATATTTTAGTCTCTGCTGCAGTAGAGAAATGTGTATGGGTACAGTACTGATATTCTTCAAAACAGTTTGCTTCCTGAGTCCTAATACAAATTGAGATATTCCCTTTTCCTGCATCTCTGCAAAATGTCTTTTACATGAAAATATAATAAACTGATTTTTTTCCCCCACTATGAAGCGACTTCGGTTACTTTGGGTTAATTTTTATATAAAGCTACATTCCTGTAAAATGCTGTTGAGGAGGAAGAGCAAAGTCGGTTTTGGCTTATTTTGGCAATGATTGGCTTATTTTGGCAATGATTGGGATTCATAAAATTGTTGATTTCACAATTTAATTGACATAGATCTAATCCCAGATGGAATACATAAGTAGCATCACTTTTTAAATTCTAGAATGAAGAACGTTCTTGGGATTTTGCCATTGGAACTACTTGATACAGGAGATGCTCTTGGGATTACTTAAGTAGCACCCCTCTGATCACGAAGTCTAATTCCCAGTGTTCCCCTAAAAAGTGTTTTCAGTCTAATAAGATTCGTGGTGCTCACAGATTCACACACACACACACTCCCAAAAAAAACCTGGTTACCAAATGAGGTTTGACAGTAAACAGATTTTAAGCCTCGAAATGGATCCATTCCTTGGTAAGAAGGAAGCTGGTTTTAAACCTGATCTTTTTAATTGACAAGCTTCATCTTCAGAAAAGCTGCATCGCATCAAACGTCGATTGGATCTAGCAATTTTAGTCCTACAATAAACATGCCAGGTAGAATTCCCAAATATGGAACCTCGAACATCTGGAGACCACTAGGTTGGCGAGTATGAATGTATATCATGCAGCATTCCTCTAGTCCAGTGGTCTTCAAACTTGGCAGCTTTAAGACTTGTGGACTTCAACTCCCAGCTGGCTGGAGAATTCTGGGAGTTGAAGTCCACAAGTCTTAAAGCTGCCAAGTTTGAAGACCTCTGCTCTAGTCCAAGGGGAGGGGGGTGTCCAACCTCTGTAACTTAAAGAGCTGTGGACTTCAATTCCCAGAATCCCCCAGCCCACCATGGAATTCTGGGAGTTAAAAGTCCACAGGTCTTAAAAGTTACTCAGGTTGCCCCCCTCCTCCCCAATTAGAGGAATGCTGCATGATATACATTCATGTTGGATACTCATTCCCTAAGTCTTTGTGATGCCCGGAGTTGGGATGGTGGTGGGTAGCAGTTAATGTTTCAAAACCTGGGATGGATTAAAGGAAGATTGGAATGAATCCTTTCCAGATGCCCTTGTAGTTTCTTCCTCTGCCCTGCCATTCCTTGAACTACCCAACCTGTTGTGCCTCAGCCAACTGCCTCCCTGTGGATTTACAGAAACGCCTGGCATGATCGGACCATAGAATAGAATAGAATAGAATAGAATAGAATAGAATAGAATAGAATAGAATAGAATAGAATAGAATAGAATAGAATAGAGGGGAGGGGAGGGGAGGGGAGGGGAGGGGAAGGGAAGGGAAGGGAAGGGAAGGGAAGGGAAGGGAAGGGAAGAGAAGAGAAGAGAAGAGAAGAGAAGAGAAGAGAAGAGAAGAGAAGAGAAGAGAAGAGAAGAGAAGAGAAGAGAAGAGAAGAGAAGAGAATACAGTAGAGTAGAGGGGAGGGGAGGGGAGGGGAGGGGAAGAGAAGAGAAGAGAAGAGAAGAGAAGAGAAGAGAAGAGAAGAGAAGAGAAGAGAAGAGAAGAGAAGAGAAGAGAAGAGAAGAGAAGAGAAGAGAAGAGAAGAGAAGAGGAGAAGAGAAGAGAAGAGAATACAGTAGAGTGGAGTGGAGTGGAGTGGAGTGGAAGGGAAGGGAAGGGAAGAGAAGAGAAGAGAAGAGAAGAGAAGAGAAGAGAAGAGAAGAGAAGAGAAGAGAAGAGAAGAGAAGAGAAGAGAAGAGAAGAGAAGAGAAGAGAAGAGAAGAGAAGAGAAGAGAAGAGAATTACAGACTTCAAAGGGACCTTGTAGGTCATCTAGACCAATCCCCTGCTCAAGCAGGAGACCTTACACCATTTCTGACAAAGGACAGTCCAGTCTCTTCTTGAAAGCCTCCAGTAATGAAGCTCCCACAACTTCTGAAGGCAACTTCTGTTCCGCTGGTCGATTGCCCTCACGGTCAGAAAATTTCTCCTTATTTCCAGGTTGAATCTCTGCCTTCATCAACTTCCATCCATTATTCCTTGTCTGGCCTTCAGATGCCTTGGAAAATAGCATGACCCCTTCCTCTCTGTGGCAGCCCCCCGAATATTGGAACACCCCTATCATCCTTATAGGAAGTCCTATAGGAACAGCAATCCTTGGAGGAGAGGAGATGCAAGAAAACACAAGCAATCTTAGTGGGCCATGATTCAATGGGCATGCACTTTGGAGCGGGGGGGGGGGGCGGGGGGGCAGGAGATTTGCAACTTCATTTGAAGGAGCCACACGGAGACTGGAGTAAGGGAGAAAAGGAGAAAAGTGAGATGTGGTCTTGCCCAAAGTCAAAATCACATTTAATCCCAGCCGGTTCCCTCTCAGTCACCTTAGCCAAGTTTTGTGCATCTACCTCCCTTCCTTTAAATTTAAAGCAGAAGGAGATGGGGGGGGGGCTTTCCAAAAAATGGGTCAAGGGCTGCAGAGGGTACCAGCCCAACCCTCACACTTCCCACTTTCAGGAGGCTCCAGGAGAAGCAGAAGCAGTCAGGGAAACTCAAATAAATCCTGCTATTGTGCCAGTTCAAATCCCTGGCCTTACAGCCGTATTATTCGATTAGTACAAATAATCAGGGCTTGCTTTGCCTGCAAGCTGGTAGCACTCAATGGGAGGCGAGGGAATCTTCTAATCTTGTTTCTTTGGGTGAGAGCAGCATAATTTAACAGCCTCTGTCCAACGCAGTCTGCTACTTAGCAATAGCACTTAGACTTATATACCGCTTCACAGTGCTTTTACAGCCCTCTCTAAGCGGTTTACAGAGTCAGCATATTGCCCCCCCAACAATATGGGTCCTCATTTTACTGACCTCGGACGGATGGAAGGCTGAGTCAACCTTGAGCCCGGTGAGATTTGATCTGCCAAATTGCAGGCAGCCGGCAGTCAGCAGAAGTAGCCTGCAGAATTTCACTCTAACCAGTGCACTACCCTCTGTTTACACTGTTAACACCTTATTTTATTTTATTTTATTTTATTTTATTTTATTTTATTTTATTTTATTTTATTTTATTTTATTTTATTTTATTTTATTTATTTATTTATTTATTTATTTATTTATTTATTTATTATTCAAACTTCTATACCGCCCTTCTCCTTTCGGACTCAGGGCGGTGAACAGCCAAAATAAAAACATTTATACATAACATTGCAATTAAAAATAGATTTAAAATAATTAATAAATTTGGCCCAGAATTTAAAACTTATCAATTTAAAATCAGTATCAAAATTTTAAAACCAACCCTAAAATCAAGACAGACCGGCTAACTGAAAAAAGTAAGTTTTTAGGGCCCGACGAAAAGTCCGGAGGTCGGAGATCACTCGTATCTCTGGGGGTAGATTATTCCAAAGGGTAGGTGCCACCACAGAGAAGGCTCTCCTCCTGGGGGTCGCCAGCCGGCATTATGCCCATTTCATTGATGGTTTGGCAGTAAGACAGTGAGGATGGGAGAGATAGTAGAGACAGGATGTCTATGGAGATTCTCAGTCAACCAGGTCCTGGTTGTCCCAAATATGCTTTTTCAAGAGGCAACTGGACTTCCTTGTTTTTCTTTGAAGATATTTCATTTCTCGTCCAAGAAGCTTCTTCCCTTCTGACCGAGTGGTGGGGAATGGAAGGATTTATATTCCTTGCAGACATCTGGTCATTTGCATCTTTTTAAAGAGTCTTTGAGGACACTTGGAGGTTTATTTGTGTCCTCAGGGTCACCTGAATAATGCAAATGGGCGTGGAGCCTTCTTGGAACTGTTGAAAGGACTGTGTTGTAGACTGGAAACAGATGGTGTCGTATCCCTCAACAGAGAGGGCTGCTCAATTTTGACATATACGGCCTCTTTGACCCCTCTTTCAAACCAACCGTCCCCTCTGTCCAAAATGTGAACTTTGCTGTCATCAAAAGAGTGGCCTTTGTCTTTTAAATGCAGATGGATTGCTAAGTCTTGTCCGATGGGTTTGTTCTGCTGTGTTGGGCCATGCGTTTATAAAGTGGCTGTTTTGTTTCTCCAGTGTACAGATCTGCACGCGTCTCACTGCATTGTACTGCATATACCGTTTGTGTCTGGGTGTGTTATCCTTGGGGTGGACGAGCTTCTGCCTTAATGTATTCTTGGGTTTAAAGTGTGCACGTATGTTGCGTTGGCTGAAGATTCTCCTGAGCTTTTTAGATATTCCTAAAACTTGTATGGAATGGCAGAGTCACCTGAGTAGTGCAAATGGGTGTGGAGCCTTCTTAGAACTGCTGGAAGTACTGAGTTGTGGAGCTGTGCATGCTGACAGGATGTTACCACGGCATTTTTGTACCGCGGTTATGGAAATGTCCTCTCTAAAAAAAAAAAGACATGAAAAGCAAGCAACAGCTCCTTGCTGCCCAACCAATTTTAGAGTTGAGTGGCCGCTATTTAGACAATGTCTCAGGCAGTGGTGAACTCCATTTTTTTTTTACTACCGGTTCTGTGGGCGTGGCTTGGTGGGCGTGGTGTGGCTTGGTGGGCGTGGCAGGGGAAGGATACTGCCAAATCTCCATTCTTTCCCCACTCCTGGGGAAAGGATACTGCAAAATCTCCATTCCCACCCCACTGAGGCCAGCCAGAGGTGGTATTTGCCGGTTCTCCAAACTGCTCAAAATTTCCGCTACCTGTTCGCCAGAACCTGCTGGATTTCACCCTTGGTCTCAGGGCATAAAGAACTATATCTATTCCAGCCATATTGGAGGACAATTTCCAATAGGGAATGTGGACCATTACATCTGGAAGGTGTCAACAAAGCCTTAGAGGAAGGGGGTGGAAGGTCCCAGACTAAATGGGTGGGGGGGTGGCGGAGGAGCTGACGGACAGCAGCAGTTTCTTTTCTGTGGCTGCTCATTACTGTTTCTGCTGTTTATTGGGTTGTGGGTCCAGCCCATTCCTGGAGCAGATTTTATTCTCTGACATTGAAATATGTTCCCTCCCACCCCAGTAAGGGAAACTAAGCCCATCTGAGCCTGCCTCTAAACACAGTTGTTAATTTAGGACTCTCTTCTGTTTTGACGGGAGTCTGCAGTCAGGAAGGCGTTGTTTTCATACTTGGAGGGGCTTGCCTTGAATCCAGAGCTTTTGCCTTCCTCCCCCGGCCCTCCCCTTCCCGACATCATTGATTAATTTTTATGGACTTGCTTAATTTGCAGAGGAGGGAAGGAGGGAGGGAGGGGTGGGTGGGTGTCGGAGATGGAAGTGAAGGCAGGCGGTTTGGGTTAAGGGAGTGGGGGGGAGGACTTGCTCTGCAGACAAGTCCCTAAGGCGAGCTCTGGAGCCTTTTGTCTTGCTCTGTGGAAGGTCTGGCATCAATTATGGTGGGCTCTGTTTATGCGTTGTTTTTTTTCTTTCTTTCTTTTTGCAGCGAGTAGATTTGCACACTTGGGTTTCTCTGCAAAGCTTGCTTCCCCGTTTCTCCTCCACCTTCTGGGGAGTCTCTTCCCAAAACTGCCTCGCTCTTTCAAGGGTAAATCAACCATCTTTCAGATCTTGCTCCCTTCCCCCCAGGACAATTCGGGCAAAAAACCCTGAGGCTCCTCTTTCGTGTAAGTTGCCTCTTTCCTCTCCCTCTCCCAACCACACTCTGTGTGTGATTGTGTGATCGGGACACACCAGTGGTGAAATCCAATTTTTTTTTACTACCAGTTCTGTGGGCATGGCTTGGTGGGCTTCGCAGGGGAAGGATACTGCAAAATCTCCATTCCCTCCCCACTTGTGGGGGAAGGATACTGCAAAATCTCCATTCCCACCCCATACATGGGGGAAGGATACTGCAAAATCTCCATTCCCTCCCCACTCCTGGGGGAAGGATATTGCAAAATCTCCATTCCCTCCCCACTCCTGGGGGAAGGAAACTGCAAAATCCCCATTCCCTCCCCACTCCTGGGGGAAGGATACTGCAAAATCTCCATTCCCTCCCCACTCCTGGGGGAAGGATACTGCAAAATCCCCATTCCCTCCCCACTCCTGGGGGAAAGATATTGCAAAATCTCCATTCCCACCCCACTCTGGGGCCAGCCAGAGGTGGTATTTGCTGGTTCTCCAAACTGCTCAAAATTTCCGCTACCTGTTCGCCAGAACCTGTCAGAACCGGCTGGATTTCACCCCGGGACACACATATACATTCTTTTCCTAGGTGGCTCAGTGGCTAAGACACTGAGCTTGTCAATCAGAAAGGTCGGCAGTTTGGGCGGTTCAAATCCCTAGTACAGGTCTCCTGCATGAGCAGGGTTGTCGGACTAGATGACCTCCAAGGTCCCTTCCAACTCTCTTACTGTTAAAGAGGTCCTTCAGAAAGGTGTGAAGGTTTTCTCAACTCCCTGCAAACACCCCCCCCCCCAGAGAAACACAGGAAGTCTTTCCTACCTGACACCTACGTAGGAGTAATCGGAAGGGACCAGCCTTAGCAGCAACTAATTCTACCTAATTCCTTTTGAACTGGGGGGGAACATCGTGAGCAGTTCTATTCTGTTATCTAGAGGTACAAAAGGCGACCTTAGTGGATAAAGGGTGAGTAGTAAGAGGCAAGCTACTAATCTGGATTTTCTTCCTACCTCTCTCCAACTAGCAGCTGGAGGTCCTTTCGTAATATCATGTAGAGTCACATTTTGGATCTTTGCCTGAAATTACAATATATTCCATATGGGAAATGTAAATAGATAACAGAGCCCTGGGATTGTTTCCCCTTGAGACGCAAACCTTGCAACTTTCCAACCAGACGAAAAAATGTAAAGCATTCTGCCTTCTCTACAAGTAGTCCTCGACTTAGAGCTGTTCGTTTAGTGACTGTTCAAAGTTACACCGCGGCACTGAAAAAGGTGACTTATGACCGGTTTTCACACTTACAACCTTTGCAGCCTCCCCATGGTCAAGTGATCAAAATTCAGACGCTTGGCAATTGATTCATATTTATGACGGAGTCACGTCAGGGGTGAAATGCTACCGGTTCGCACCGATTCGGGTGAACCGGTAGTGATAAAAGCTACCGGTTCGGGCAAACCAGTAGTAAAAAAAAAGCTGAACCGGTATTTCCGACGATCAGCTGTTCGAACCGGTCAGATCAGATTGTGCGAACTGGTATTTCCGACGATCAGCTGTTCGAACTGGTCAGATCAGATTGTGCGAACTGGTATTTCCGACGATCAGTTGTTTGAACCGGTCAGATCAGATCGTCCGAACTGGTATTTCCAACGATCAGTTGTTCGAACCGGTCAGATCAAATTGTGCAAACTGGTATTTCCGACGATCAGCTGTTCAAACTGGTCAGATCAGATCGTCCGAACTGGTATTTCCAGCTATCAGCTGTGCCGCGCAATTTAAATTCACCAGAAAGCAGGAAATCAAAAAGTCGGCAGTTCAGTGGTTCGAATCCCTAGTGCTGCGCAACGGGGTGAGCTCCCATTACTTGTCCCAGCTTCTGCCAACCTAGCAGTTCGAAAGCACATATAAAATGCAAGTGGAAAAATAGGGACCACCTTTGGTGGGAAGGTAACAGTGTTCCGTGCGCCTTTGGCATTGAGTCATGCCGGCCACATGACCACGGAGAGGTCTTTGGACAGCGCTGGCTCATCTCTTTGAAACGGAGATGAGCACCGCCCCCTAGAGTTGGGAACGAGTAGCACATATGTGCGAGGGGAACCTTTACCTTTACCTTTTAATGTCTGATCTCATATTATTTATCAGCTCTCCTTCAGTGAGGCAAAGACAATGGATGAAGAAAGATAAACAGATTAGTTTTTAGCATAAATTCACATCCGTGATAACCATTACATTGTCCTTGAGAACTCAACTGAAACCACAGTGACGAAACCAATTCCTTCTGTTATTACTGGTACTAAAGAGGAATGATAATGTCTCTTTCTTAAAATGAATGAACCAACCCTCTCCCTCAAAAAGCTTCCTCCCTTTTAATCCTCAAAAATTAGTTTGGAATCTTACGATGGCCTTGCTGAAGTCGAATATGGTGTCCAAGTTTAAACTGAGCAGATTGAAAAGGATTGATTTAGGTTTAGCCAGTGAAATAAGTACAGATAGTCTTCAACTTACAACAGTCTGTTTAGTCACCGTTCAAAGTTACAATGGCACTGAAAAAAAGTGGCTTAGGACCACGAGTGAAATCCAGCAGGTTCTGACAGGTTCTCGAGAACCGGTAGCGGAAATTTTGAGTAGTTCGGAGAACCGGCAAATACCACATCTGGCTGGCCCCAGAGTGGGGGAGGGAGCCAGGGGTGGGTTCTACTTACCTTTACTACCGGTTCGCATCGTGCCTGCTTCTGCGTATGTGCAGATCACTTCTGATGACATCCGGGTCAGTGGGCGGAGCCTCCTGCTAGTTTTATTCCGGTCCTATTGAACTGGTCTGAACCGGGGACAACCGACCACTGGTGGGAACGGAGATTTTGCAGTATCCTTCCATACCCACCAAGCACACCCACCAAGCCACGCCCACAGAACTGGTAGCAAAAAATTTTGAATTTCCCCACTGATTAGGACCGTGTTTCACTATTACGACCTTTGCAGGATCCCCATGATCCTGTGATCAAAACTCAAACTGGTTTCTATTTATGCCCGTTGCTGGGTCCTGGGGTCAGTTATGTCTCACTTAACAATAGAAAGTCGAGGACTATCTGTAAAATAGAATTCTCTCTCTCTCTCTCTCTCCCCCCCTCCCTCTCTCACTTTCTTTCTCTCTCTGTCCCTCCCTCCCTCTCACTCTCTCTCTCCCCCTCCCTCCCTCTCTCCCCCTCTCTCTCTTTGTCCCTCCCTCCCTCTCACTCTCTCTCCCTCCCTCTCTTTCTCTCTCTCTCTCTCTGTCCCTCCCTCCCTCTCACTCTCTCCCCCTCCCTCTCTCCCTCTCTCTCTTTGTCCCTCCCTCCCTCTCTCACTTTCTCTCTCTGTCCCTCTCACTTTTTCTCTCACTCTCTCTCTCTCTCCCTCCCTCTCACTTTTTCTTTCTCCCTGTCCCTCCCTCCCTCTCACTCTCTCTCTCCCCCTCCCTCCCTCTCTCCCCCTCTCTCTCTTTGTCCCTCCCTCCCTCTCACTCTCCCTCCCTCTCTCTTTCTCTCTCTCTCTCTGTCCCTCCCTCCCTCTCACTCTCTCCCCCTCCCTCTCTCCCTTTCTCTCTCTTTGTCCCTCCCTCCCTCTCTCACTTTCTCTCTCTCTCTCTGTCCCTCCCTCCCTCACTCTCTCTCCCTCCCTCCCTCTCACTTTTTCTCTCACTCTCTCTCTCCCTCCCTCCCTCTCACTCTTTCTCTCCCTCTCTCTGTCCCTCCCTCTGGTACTTTGGAGAATAATTTGATCCCCTCTTCTTTGGGGCAGCCCCTCAAATACTGAAATACTGCCATTATGTCACCCCCTAATTCTTCTTTTCTTTAGACTAGCCAGACCCAAAACCTGCAGCCTGTTCTTCATACGGTTTAGCCTCCGGGCCTTTGATCCGTCTTAGTTGCTCTTCTCTGAACATTTTCCAAAGTCTCAACGTCTTGAGAACAAAGGCAACATCGTTCCTTAAGGAGATAATAATGGGCGCTATCTTTATTTTAATTTGCACACGTATTACTCTAAAGCTGACCTCAGCAATCCCAGGGATGGTTGGCGGAGGGTGAGGAGAAGGCCTTAATCTCCTTGTTTTCCTTTGACTCTCCATTTTGACCGAGCCAAAAACCCGGAGATGTTTGTTCTGACAGGATAAACAAAAGTCCGAAACGGGCCCTTCCCAGAGACACTGAAATCCTGGCCTTTGTGGAGAACAAGGGAAAGAGGAGGCAGGGCCGGCTCCCCGTCAGCCATCAGCGGCCCAAGCCTGACATGGTAGGGCAGCAATTTTGCTGACGTGCCGGGATGGAGGCAACCTTCCTTTGGTTCTTGTTTTCTTCTCCAGCACCAGCCTCTTCATTCTGTTTGCTCAACATAATTTGGCTCTGAATAGCCAGGCTCCAGCAAGGGAGGGAGGCCCGAGAGGAGACCCGCCAGAGACAAAAGAAGTTAAAAGTTAGTTGTTCCCACCCCTTCCCTCCCCCTTCCCTTTGTTTTACGCCCAACATTGCTGTTTAGCTTGGCGTAATTGATTGTGCTCTTTGCAAGTCTTACTACGCCCCGCTTTTGCAACCTCAAGAGGGTTCCTTCCTCGCTATTGTGGCTCTCCCACACATCCCAACTTCCCCTTCTTTTCATCCCTTCGTGCGCGGGTCTCCTTCTTAAAAAGTGAAACATGGCCATTTTTTTGTTTTCCTGGGCACAAATTTAGTTCCGTTGAGCTCTGGATTTTGACTCTTCTGGCAACTGGTCTTACAGCTGACCTAGCAACTCCCTCCTGAAATGCAGTCACAGCGCCAAATGCTCTATGCTGCAGCTGGAGTTCTGAGCGTGCACATATTTATGGCTAGAAATGTTTGTGAGGTAGGGTTTGTGAGCCTACCGCTGCTTATTGGTGGCCTGCAGGGGTGGGTTCTAATTTTTTTTACTACAGGTTCTGTGGGCGTGGCTTATTTTGCGGGCGTGGCTTGATGGTCATGTGACAATTATTTAGGATTTAGCAGAGGTACTGGTCTACCAGGCTATTAACTGCTTGCAGAGCTGTACTGATTTATTTTTTGCAGGCACTGATCTACTCATGTATTTTTGCAGGCACTGATCTACTCATGTATTTTTGGCAGGCACTGATCTACTCGTGTATTTTTGCAGGCACTGGTCTATTCGTGTATTTTTGCAGGCACTGGTCTACTCGTGTATTTTTGTAGGCACTGGTCTACTCATGTATTTTTGCAGGTACTGGTCTACCCATTTATTTTTGCAGGCACTGATCTACTCATGTATTTTTGCAGGCACTGATCTACTCATGCAGGCACTGGTCTACTCATGTGTTTTTGCAGGCACTGGTCTACTCATGTATTTTTGCAGGCACTGGTCTATCCATTTATTTTTGCAGGCACTGGTCTACTCATGTATTTTTGCAGGCACTGGTCTACTCATGTATTTTTGCAGGCACTGATCTACTCATGTATTTTTGCAGGCACCGGTCTACTCATTTGTTTTCTTTTAACACTGATCAGCTGTAGGGCGGCCCTTTGAAGCCCTACGACAAGAGTTTAAACAGTTTTTTTCCTTATAGCCCATCAGCTGGGACTCAGGAGGCAGCAATAGATTGGGGGCGGGGCCAAATAAAAGGTAAGAATAACGCAGGGGTGGGGGGCGGGGTGGGGGGGACAGAACCGGTTCGGTGATGTCATATCGTCACCGCTATCGGCTCAGGGGAAACGGGCCAAACCAGGAGGAACCCACCACTGGTGGCCTGGCCTCTCCATCTGCTCAAAAGCCTTCCAAGAAGGTTTTGTGTGTACGGCTTCCTCCGATCCTCCCTTTCCCGTAATTCACAAAAACGGCGATTTAGTATCATATTAATGTAGGTGGCAATAATTACCATGATGAGCAACGATGAGACGGCTTGACACATTCTGTTCATTGAGCAAGAAGAAGTCCCCACACCTATAGAGATGATCTTTTGGCTTAGTGAGCAAAAAGAAAACATGTGTAGCATGGTTTGGATGGGTTTTTTTTTTTTTTTAAAAAAAGCTTTTGTTTAGGTTAAAACAATGGGAAAGAAATGAATATGTTGTCAACCATATGTCCCAAACTTTATGAATCCAGCAGCCGCCGCCTTGGCTTCTAAAAAAAAAACAAACCCACATCAAATGTCAGATTTGTTCACACATTCCATTAAGCACATTACATTAGTTTGCCAGGTTTAAGGCTTACCGTAAGTGTGTTGTGTCATCTTAGTTGTTAGATTTGTATATTATGGTTTATGATCTAGCACAGGGGTCAGCAACCTGTGGCTCTGGAGCCGCATGCGGCTCTTTGGGGCCTCTGCTGTGGCTCCCTGTCAGGTGATCCCACCACTGGCTGGCTCCACCCCTCACCCTTCCCTCCCAGTTACTCCTTGCCTGGCCTGAGAAGATAAGGGTGACGGTGGGGGATGGAGAAGCAGCCAGGACAGAGACAGAGAGATACAGAGAGAGAGGGAGAGGGAATGGGAGAGAGAGAGAGAGAGACATGTCAAAAGGATTTTGTGGTTCCCGGTGTTTTTTAACAACTGGTTCTCTACCCTAATGACCATCTGGGTAGGTGTGGCTAGGGCTCGGGTAGGCTCATATGACTGGTGGAAGTGAGTGACATCAAGTTGGCCACACCCACCCACATTTTGTGGCTCCCGGTGTTTTCTTTTCTGTGGGAAACGGGTCCAAATGGCTCTTTGAGTATTTAAGGTTGCAGACCCCTGATCTAGCAGAATATTAACCATTGTGGGCAGGGGTGGGTTCTAAATTTTTTTACTACCGGTTCTGTGGGCGTGGCTTATTTTGTGGGTGTGGCTTGGAGGTCATGCGACTAGGTGGGCGTGGCTAGCTGGTCAGAGTCATTTCTGGAAGGTCCTCGCACTTACGACCAGTCCTCGCACTTACAACCCAACTCATTTGTTTGCTTTTAACACTGATCAGCTGTAGGACGGCCCTTTGAAGCCCCACCGGCAAGAGTTTAAACAGTTTTTTTCCCTCTAGTCATCAGCTGGGACTCAGGAGGCAACAATAGATTGGGGGTGGGACCAAATAAAAGGTAAGAATAACGTGGGTGGGAGGGCGGGGGGGGAGAACCGGTTCGGTGACGTCATATCGTCACCGCTACCGGCTCGGCCGAACCGGACCGAACCGGGAGGAACCCACCACTGATTGTGGGGCATCCTGCAAAATTATGCTGAAAACGAGCACACTCTACTACATTGTGTTTACAAAAGTCAAAGCAGGGGGGGGGAAAAGTGGCTTCCATAAGAACCTCTCTACTCTCTTTGTTGCTTAATCTTCCTGGGGACAAAGTAACTAGAAAGTGAAAACCCTAATATATTTGCTTGTATTTTGACCCTTAGAACTGTCAGCAATTTCAGCAAGAGGTTACAGGAACAAAGGCATTCTTGTTTGTGGAGTCCTTAGTGCTCTCTGGGCTTGGTTGTTTGCTTGCAGATGATTTCAGATAAAAAGTCTGCAAGATAACAACCAAGCTCAGAGAACACCAAGGACTCCAAGTTTCAACCCTGGGCTCAGGGGTAAAATCCAGCAGGTTCTGACAGATTCTGACGAACCGGTAGTGGAAATTTGGAGCAGTTCAAAGAACTGGCAAATGCCACCTCTGACTGGTCCCAGAGTGGGGAGGAATTGGGGATTTTGCAGTATCCTCCCCCTAGGAGTGGGGAGGGAATGGAGATTTTGCAGTACCCTTCCCCTGCCACACCCACCAAGCCACGCCCACAGAACCAGTAGTAAAAAAAAATTGGATTTCACCACTGCCTAGGCTGCATCTCTTCTTTTTTTACTGGCATTCTTGTTTCCTGCACAGAAAGCGTGCATAAAAACATGGATTGAGATCGCTCATGAGGGCATAAATTGATGTTGATCTGCCTAATTTAAACAAATACTTGGATTAGTTTTGGATTATTTTGTGACTGATGGGCAACCAAGCGTGACCTACTAACTGTAATTATTTTGAAAACCTCAACTTTGGTGAACAAGAGACTCTGTAATTAAATTATCTAAATATGGGATTCTATTGGTTCTATTTATATATATATAGCAACAAATCTTAAATCCTGGAAATAGAAAGATTGCTTAACCTCCATGTAAGCATATCTGAACTCAAGAGAGCAGTTATGTATAATTCTAGCACTAGGCTGGAGAATAGAGTTGCATAAACTTCTAGGTAGCATTGGGGGTTGAAGATTGCAAAAAAAATTGTGCTAATTTTTTTTTTTGTTTCATTATAATGAACAATAACATTCAGCATGGCTTATACAAGATTTAACCCAACCTATAGAATGAAATGAATGAACCTATCATCTCTCTTGAACTGACACGTACTTAGGTATTTCCATCTTTTCTAGTCTAAAGCGGGTAGTAAAAAGAACATTGTACTCATCAGAGATAGACCATAGAATAATAGGCTTGGAAGGGACTTTGGAGGTCTTCTAGTCCAACTACCTGCTGGTGGGGAAGATCCTGTACAATTACAGGTTTTATTTGGGCTTGATGAGATGGATACATGGAATCATAGAAAGAATAACAGACTAACAGAGTTAGAAGTGACCTTGGAGGCAGTGGTGGGATCCAAATAATTTAACAATCGGTTCTCTGCCCTAATGATTTCTTCCAACAACCAGTTCACCAAACTCAGTGGTGGGTTCCTCCCGGTTCGGTCCGGTTCGGCCGAGCCGGTAGCGATGACAATATGACTTCACCGAACCGGTTCTCCCCCCCCGCCCTCCCACCCCCCCCACTCCCCCACGTTATTCTTACCTTTTATTTGGTCCCACCCCCAATCTATTGCTGCCTCCTGAGTCCCAGCTGATGACTAGAGGGAAAAAAAACTGTTTAAACTCTTGCCGCGGGGCTTCAAAGGGCCGTCCTCCAGCTGATCAGTGTTAAAAGCAAACAAATGAGTCGGGTCGTAAGTGCGAGGACTGGTCGTAAGTGCGAGGACCTTCCAGAAATGACTCTGACCAGCTAGCCACGCCCACCTAGTCACATGACCTCCAAGCCACACCCACAAAATAAGCCACGCCCACAGAACCGGTAGTAAAAAAATTTAGAACCCACCCCTGACCAAACTGCTCAGAAAGTTAACAACCGGTTCTCCCGAAGTGGCGCGAACTGGCTGAATCCCACCACTGCTTGGAAGTCTTCTAGTCCAACGTTCTGCTCTTGCAGGAGACTCTATACCATTTCAGACAAATGGTTGTCCAATCTCAGTATTGGAGCACCCACAATTTTTGGAGGCAAGTTGTTCCATTAGTTAATTGTTCTCACTGTCAGGAAGTTTCTCCTTAGTTCTAGGTTGCTTCTCTCCTTGATTAGTTTCCATCTTTTGTTTCTTGTCCTGCCTTCAGATGCTTTGGACAAAAGGTTGACCCTCTCTTCTATTGGAACACTGCTATTACATCACCCTTAGTCCGTCTTTTCACTAGACTAGACATACTTAATTCCTGAAATCGTTGTTCAGATGTTTTAGCTTCAACTCCCTAATCATCTTTGTGGTCCTTTCTTGCACTCTTTCCAGAGTCTCAATATCTTTTTTTTATATTATGGTGACCAAAATTGGATGCAATATTCCAAGTGTGGTCTTACCTAGGGGTGAAATCTAAAATTTGTTACTACCGGTTCTGTAGGCATGGCTTGGGGTTCGGGGGGTAATGTGACTGGGTGGGCGTGGCCAACTTTTTTTTTTAACTTTTAAAAGCATTTTTTCTACAACCTCTTCTAAAATGCTTTTAGAAGCCTCTGACGATGCCAGCTGAGTTGCCCTATCGTCAGAGGCTTTTAAAAGCGTTTTTTCTACAACCTCTTCAGCCGAAGAGGTTATAGAAAAAATGCTTTTAAAAGCCTCTGACGATCCCAGCTGAGCCACGCGATCATCAGAGGCTTTTTTTTAACTTTTAAAAGCATTTTTTCCGCCGAAGAGGTTGTAGAAAAAAATGCTTTTAAAAGTTTAAAAAACAGCCTCTGATGATCGCGCGACTCAGCTGGGCATGGGGGGAGGGGCACAGGGATTTTTGCTCCCGGTTCTCCGAAACACCCACCGCCATCGTTACCGGATCAGGTGATCCGGTCCGAACCGGGAGCATTTCACCTCTGGTCTTACCAAGGCATTACAAAGTGGTAGTATCACTTGTCGCGATCTTGATTCTATCCCTCTGTTAAAGCAGTTTTCAGTGACTGCAGCACGCTGTTGGCTCATATTTAAGTGATTGTCCAGTAGAACTCTAAGATCCTTATCACAGTTACTGCTGTTGAGCCACGTTTCACCTAATCTATACCTGTACCTCTGTTTTTTCTTGCCTGAAAAACCTTACTTTTTTCTACAACATACATTAAATTTCTTTTTGTTAGATAGGGCCCAGTGTCTATCAAGATCCATTTGGATCTTGAGCTTTTCTTCTGCTATTCTTGAGCTATTCTTGTCAGTTTAGTGTCATCAGCAAATTTTTTTCCTTCTATTCCTTCATCTAAATAATTTATGAAGATATTAAAGAAAGCTGGGCCTAAAAGAAAAATGGGGTACCCCACTGTTTACTTCCTTCCATGTCTCTTTAAGGAATACACATTGAGTGTGATTTGTCAACCAGTTATGAATCCATCTGGTGGTGATGCTATCTATCCTACATTTTTCTAATTTACTAAGAAGTAGATTGTGGTCTACTTTGTCAAACGCCTTACTGAAATCCAAGCATGTCCACAGCATTTTGCTGGTCCACCAATTTAGTCATTTTGTCAAAGAATGAACTAAGATTTGCTTGGCATGATTTGTTTTTGACAAACCCATGTTGGCTTTTGGTTATAACTTTGTTTGTTTATGGGTGCTTCCACATATGTTGCTTGATTATCTTTTCCGGGATCTCATCACAATCTCTATTAGGTTTTTGATTTTATCTCTGTCTATCTATCATCTCTCTATTATACACACACACACAATTATAAAAAAAACTTTATTAAAAATTGAAATATACCAACCACACAGCACAGGAGAGAATATTAACCACAATGGTGAAGCCACCTCAGAATGTTATCAGTTGCTTGGGACACCCCCCTCCCCTCCAGATCTGATGACAAAACCAGATTCTGAGGGACTTCCAGAATGTTAGGATAGAACTAACTTCATTTTGTGTTCCATAGGGCAGATGCCATGGCAGAGAAGATCTACCCCCATGACCTGCCAAGTGTAAGTCTCTAACGGATGTACTCGCAGCAAAACAGCATGCCTTCTCTGGAAGTCTAAAGGTGCAGACAGATGTAATTGGAGAAAAGAGATTCCTCAGATAACCCGGGCCCATACAATGAAAGGCTTTAAAACCAGCCCCTTGAATTGGATCCAGAAGCAAACTGACAACCAATTCAGTTGCACAACAGAGGTGCACAGCACGTGATGTTCTTGAAACACACATAACTGCCTGCATGTTGTGGTCCACCAGCAGCCTGCGGAACTGGTAGCAGAGTCGGACAGTGAGGAGGCTGGGGAGGACCATGGGCCAGTCCTGGAATCCGGGGAAGGCCCAGATGAGGGCTCTGCGTCGGAGGCAGAGATGGGGCCAGGGCCATTTGGGAGTGATGTGTGGACTCCGGAACTGCCAGAGTCAAACAGCGGAGAGGCAGAGGAACAGGAGGAGCCTGTTCTTAGTGCACGCATGTGCAGAGCTGCCAGAAGGCAAGAGCAGCTAAAGCAAAAGGGACAACTCAGGAGTAAGGCCAGGAGATGATTGGCCCCTCCCATAAGGCTTAAAAGAGAAACAAAGGCACTTGGGCCTTTTGCAGGAAAGCAACGTTGCTAACTCTGTTTCCAGTCGGCATCTCTTGTTTGTTTCTGAACTTTGTGGGGCTTTGCCAAGTAAGGCCTTTGGCAGGGTGTCAAAGAAGATAAAGGTTGGTGATTATCCCAAAGGACTTCTTCCGAAGGACTTGTTTTGCAACTAATTGGGACTCAGCTGGGAATGAATCAAGGCTGGGTTCTACTTACCTTTACTACCGGTTCGCAATGGGGCTGCGCACTCTTCTGTGCATGCGTAGATGCTTCTACGCATGTGCAGAAGCATTCTGATGACGTCGGGGTCTGTGGGCGGAGCCTCCCGCCGGTTTTACTACCTGTTCTATAGAACCGGTGCAAACCAATGGCAACCCACCCTTGGAATGAACGTAATTCTCAGCTGTTGCAATAAAATAGGTTTTTTGGGGACTAATTGTATATTGTAATGACTTAGTAAGCTTAGGTCACAACACTGCACTTCACTTAACTGCCTGCGTAAAGGAAATGGCTACTCTGCAAAGCAGACCTTGTATTCACACATTAAGCTAAGCCCTGGTTTGTCGTCTTATTCACAACTTTATCATTGGGTTTCACCGACAGTTTACACCAAAGAAGCCACATTACAGATTAGTACCCTGTGTAAAGCCAGGCATGTTAGAAAAAGGATAAAAGAAGAAATAGAAGAAATAGAAATAATGTATATATTTCTTGTTAAGTAGACTCTGGTGGAAAAAAAACCCCACCAGGACTATTTTTTTTTTTAATTTGATTTTTTTAAAATTTTAATTTGATTTATATGCCGCCCTTCTCCGGAGACTCAGGGCGGCTTACAATGCGTTAAGCAATAGCCTTCATTCTTTTGTATATTTTATACAAAGTCATCTTATTGCCCCCACAAACTGGGTCCTCATTTCACCTACCTTAGAAAGGATGGAAGGCTGAGTCAACCTTGAGCCTTGGAGGGATTCGAACCAGCAGAAATTGCAGGCAGCTGTGTTAATAACAGGGTGCACTAAACCACTGTACTATCAAGGCTCTTTATATGCCGCCCTTCTCCGGAGACTCAGGGCGGCTTACAATGCGTTAAGCAATAGCCTTCATACTTTTGTACATTTTATACAAAGTCAGCTTATTGCCCCCACAAACTGGGTCCTCAATTTACCTACCTTAGAAAGGATGGAAGGTTGAGTCAACCTTGAGCCTGGTGAGATTCGAACTTGCAGTAATTGCAGACAGCTGGTGTTAATCACAATGCTTTTAGCCTGCTGAGCCACCAAGCCTGGTTTATTTACTGATAGTTTCTACAATTAAAAAAAAAAACTTACAAATGCTGCCTTAATAAGCTCCATTGTTTCCCACACAGAGCCTCGCTTTCATATCATCTTCCCCAAAGATAAGTGCTACATTTTGTACTGATATCAACAGACCTCTGGTGACTTACACACACAGCCTCTGGTGACTTACACACACATGCCTTTCCTCCTGGTCCTATCTGCTCTGTTCTTGCTCTGTTCTTTGGCTCTTCCAGGTTTGTCCTGCAAGACATTTGAGCAAGCAACTGTCAAACTTTCTACTGTTAAGAGGAAGTGTGCAACCAAAGTACTACTAGGGAACGGTTAAAAAAAAAATTAAGATGGCAATAAACGTAACGAACGAAAAGGGGCTCTTCTAACTCCCTGATTCTATGGGCCGTCCGGTCCTAATCACTGGGGACAGATTGCTAAATCTATCAGCCAGCTAAAGAGTTACTAATATCCTTTTGCATTCTGAGGATTTCCAAATGTCACTACACAAACATCTGTTCGTGATGGGGGGCAAGGGGAAGGGAAGAGAGACTTCCTCTGCAGATTGTGCTGTTAGGTCTAGCATTGCACAACTGGTTGTTGTTGAAATAGTTTGGTTTGCTATGGCGCTGTCTGTGCGCAACTCGGAGAAGGACTGTCTGCCGTTTCATTAAAAACTAACACACACGCACAGCTGTGCTACCCAATAGCGTCACAGAGCAACGCCCTATGGTTTTCCTAGCAAGCAACTTCAGCGCAAATAAAAGATGGAAAAGTTTTAAGCTCACAAGAAACAACTGAGGTGGGGGGGGGGAAGAAAAAATTCCTGATGCCCTTGAGCGAAGCCACTAGGAGGCACTCGAGTTCAAGCAAGCAAAACTAAATTATTTCAAGGCAGCTTGGCAGGAGTCCAAAAAAAATCAGCTGAATTGGAAACCAAAGTATTCCCATTTCACTTCTGTAGAAAACACGCAACCCGTTCAGCGTAAATGCTTCCCTGAGTTGCTTTTGTAAACTTTATGCAATTTTTTTTTTAAAAAAAAAATTCTATTGTTTTTTTTAAAAAAACCCAAATCTTAACACCTCTCGTCTTCTGCCAAATTGTTTTTATGAACATTTTCTATTTACCGTTAGAGGGAACACTGTTGATTTTAGTTAACCTCTGCAATGTTAAGTATTGGGGAACGGGAGAAAGTCACTGGGGAGAACTAAATGCAATTGCTTCCAAATGTGCGCCAATTTTTCTCAAGTACTATGATCTACAGCCTTGTCTTTTTTTTTCTTTCTTTCTTTCTCTTTCTTTCTTTCTTTCTTTCTTTCTTTCTTTCTTTCTTTCTTTCTTTCTTTCTTTCTTCCTTCCTTCCTTCCTTCCTTCCTTCCTTCCTTCCTTCCTTCCTTTCTTTCTTTCTTTCCCCCCCCCCACTCATATAGCCCAAATCTGTAAAAATGAAGTCAGGAAAGCTAAGGTTCAGAATGAACTAAGACTTGCAACAAATAATAATTTTTTTTAAAGTTACTTTCAATATGTAATAAACAAAAACAAAAAACAAAAAAACCTCGAGGGAACAATTGGTCCACTAATGGGAGAAGATGTCAAGAAAGTGACAGGCAGCAGGGAGAAACCAGAGATGCTTAATTCATTCTTTGCATCTGTTTTCTTGCAAAAGGGGGGAAAAAATAGCACAACCGATCAAAAACAAAACAATAAAAGACAGACTAGGAATACAAAATAAATTCGCCACGAAAATGGCCAGAAAACACCTGTCCAACCTAGATGAGTTCAAATCATCAGGACCAAATGGATTATATCCCAGAATTCTAAATGAGCTGACAGATGTGATCTTGGAATTATTAAACCATGTATTTCAAAGATCCTGGAGCACAGGGAATTACCACAGGACTGGAAAGGAGTTGATGTGGTGGTTCCCATCTTCAAAAAAGCAGAAAATATGGATCCAGGAAACTACAGACCAATCAGCCTAACATCAATACCTGGGAAGATCCCAAAATAGATTATCAAGCTACAGATCTGCAAACACCTAGAAGCAAGCAGTTATAATTAGAAGCTAACAAGGGTGTCTCAAAAACAGAACATGTCAAAGAAACCTTATTACATTCTTTGACAAAGTGATTAAATTAGTGGACCAGCGAAATGCTGTGGACATAGAATACTTGGATTTTGATAAGGCATTTGACAAAGTAGACCACAACCTTAGTAAGTTAAAAAAAAGTGGGATAGACAGCATCACCACCAGATGGATTCATAACTGACCGACAAACCACACTCCATGTGTAGTCCTTAAAGGAACTACATCTAAGTGGAAGGAAGCAGGGGTGGGTTCTACTTACTTTTACTACTGGTTCGCAACGGGGCCACACGCGCGCTCTTCTGTGCATGCACAGAAGCATTTTGATGATGTCAGGGTCGGTGGGCGGAGCCTCCCGCTGGTTTTACTACTGGTTGTATAGAACCGGTGCGAAGCGGGGGCAACCCACCACTGGAAGGAAGTATACAGTGGAGACAGTCTTAGGTCCAGTACTCTTCAATATCTTCATAAATGATTGAGTTGAGGGAATAGAAGGAGAAATCCTCAGATTTGCAGACAACACCAAGCTGGAAGGAATAGCCAACAGAAAATAGGCTCAAGATCCAGAAAGAATGGAACAGACTTAGGCCCTATCTAACAAAACGAACTTCAACGATGAGAAAAGTAAAGTTTTACACTTAGGCAAGTAAAAACAAATATACAGGTATAGAATAGGTGGAATCTGGCTCAACAGCAGTAACTGTGAGAGTCCTAGTGGACAATCACTTAAATACGAGCCAGCACTGTGCTGCAGTTGCCAAAAAGGCCAATGCAATCCTAGGCTGCGTTAACAGAGGGACAGAATCAAGATCACACGAAGTTCAGTATCACTTTATAATGCTCTGGTAAGACGACTTGGAATATTGCATCCAGTTTTGGGCTCCACAATATAAAAAAGATGTTGAGACTCTGGAAAGAGTGCAGAGGAGAGCAGCAACGATGACTGGAGGGCTGGAGGCTAAAACATATGAAGAACGATTGCAGGAATTGGGTATGTCTAGTTTAATGAAAAGAAGGACTAGGGGTGACATGATAGCAGTGTTCCAATTGCTCAGGGGTTGCCACAAAGAAGAAGCACTCAAACTATTCTCCAAAGCACCTGAAGGCAGGACAAGAAGCAATGGATGGAAACTAATCAAGGAGAGAAGCAGCCTAGAACTAAGGAGAAATTTCCTGACAGTTAGAACAATTAATCAGTGAAACGGCTTGTCTTCAGAAATTGTGGCTTTCCAACACTGGAGGATTTTAAGAAGAGATTGAACAGTCGTTTGTCTGAAATGATATAAGCATTCCTGCTTGAACAGGGGGTTGGACGAGAAGACCTCCAAGGTCCCTTCCAACTCTGTTAGTCTATTCTATTCGTAATTTATAAAAGATAAAGTGTAAATAACAAGAGCAGCTAATGCATATCGAGCAAATTTTAAAAGAAGTTTGCCTTATGACTTGACAAGCCAAACGTTGCTGGTGGAAGGGAGAGAGAATAGGGGAGTGGAGGCAGGGGTGGGCGGGCTTCAAAAATTTGAGCAAGGGGTTCTTTGCCCGGTTGTGGTCATGGTGGGTGTGGCCTAGTCAGCCTCCTGCACCACGACAGCGGGGAGGGCGAAAACAGCCTCCCCAGGCTCCGGAGGCCCTCTGGAGGATGGAAACAGGCCCGTTTCCGTCCTTCCCGATCTTCCAGTAGGCCCCGAGCCTTCACGCGTGCCCTGCACTTACTTGCATCCAAAACGGGCCACGCGGGGACTCCTGGGAGAGGCGGGGTGGGATAGACGGGGCCAGCCAGGAGTGGGATTTGGGGGCTCTCTGAACTGCACAGAATCTTAGCTTAGAGGTTCTCCCGAACCCCTTCGAACCCCCAGCAGCCCCACCCCCATGGAAAGTTATACTTTGCTGTTAATGTAATTATGTCATTTTTGTGTTTAATTTAATTTAATAAATATGTACATATGATTCAGGAGCTCTAATCTGGTTAAATGCCATATTGTCTGCTTTCAATTCCTGAGTGGAACTGCAGATAAAATTCTGCCATTTTTAATGACCGGCGTATTATACTGAAAGAGCAATAGAATTTTGCTTTATATAAAGTTAAGCTGCCTTGTGTTTAGATTCTTGTTTCTAATATGGACAACCGTGTGGACTTCAACTCCCAGAATTCTGAAACTGAAGTTCAAATAAAGCTGCTAAGGTTGAGAAACCCTGGTTTAGATAAAGCCAGTAATCCTTCTTGTAAACACCAGCGTATCTCTCTCATTAGAATTAAGTGTCTCACAGTTTGGTCACCCCTGCTGGTGTCTCTTAATTGCACTGGGCCATATGTGGTCACAGCTTCTAAAACTCCTCAAAAGATCTCTTCCATGCATTGGCCTTTTCCATTTGAACCTGTCCCACTGTTGAGCCCCAAGAAAAAAAAGAGAGTTAAAAGTAACCTTTTCTTTTTTTGTGGCACAAAATCTGGCAGACTTACCACCTCACTTGACTTTGATATATTGGAATGATAGGATCAAGTTAAGAAAAATTAAGAAGTGAATGGTCTCTAAGACTAGGTGGCTCAGTGGCTAAGACACTGAGCTTGTCAATCAGAAAAGTTGGCAGTTCAGCAGCTCGAATCCCTAGTTCGGCAGGGAGTTGGACTAGATGACTTCCAAGCCAAGATCCCTTCCAACTCTGCTATTGTTACATACAAATGCTCTCGTACAAAGAGCAAATCTAAAAACTGAGAAGCAGATTTAAATTGTAAAGACAAAATACCCTCAATTGGGGTACATGGCAAAACTCCTTCAATAAGTTCATCCTTAAGAATAAATTTACTTCCTAAATGAAAATTAAATCCGGACCATTAAATAATACACCATAGGTTAAAATTGGTCCTCATCCTGGATTCTGTCATTTATTTAAAGCCGTTGGAGAAAGTGCGTCCTGAATAAATCTCTATGAAAAATAAAATTCATACATATATAAGTAAGTAGAAGTAAGAGAACAAGAGCCTTGGTAGTACAGTGGTCTAAGGCACCCTGTTATTAAGCTGGTTATTAAGACCAGCTGCCTGCAATTACTGCAGGTTCGAATCTCGCCAAGGCTCAAGGTTGACTCAGCTTTCCATCCTTTCTAAGGTAGGTAAATTGAGGACCCAGTTTGTGGGGGCAATAAGCTGACTTTGTATAAAATATACAAAAGGATGAAGGCTATTGCTGAGCACATTGTAAGCCGCCCTGAGTCTCCGGAGAAAGGCGGCATATAAATCAATTTTTTTTTAAAAAAAAAAAAAGCAGGATAGATTCATTTATAACATATATTGGCCATCCATCTTACCATAAGGTAACTCTGGGTGTCCTACAGACATAAATACACATCTACATTAAAACAAGAGTAAATTAAAACCAAGGGCACATGGGGAGGGCAGGAGTTGAATTGGGGGGGGGGGAGTGGGATCTGTTGTTACTCAATCAACCACTTCCATTGAGCTGTTCCCCCACTGTGGCCCCTAACTAACAACTAACAGAGCCACATCTTTAGGCCCTTATGAGAAGATAGGAGGGGTCGAGCCAATCTCACATTGGGTGGGGGGGAAAATGTTCCAGAGGGCAGGAGCCACAGCAGAGAAGGCCCTCCTCCTGGACCCTGCCAGCCAAAATACTCGGTTTGATGGGACCCACAGCATGCCTCCTCTGCCAGCAGGAGTGGTACAGGCCAATCCCAGTGGGGTGAGATGGTCCCTCAAGTAATCTGGACCAGGGGTGAAATCCAGCAGATTCTGACAGGTTCTGGAGAACCGGTAACGGAAATTTTGAGCAGTTCGGAGAACCGGTAGCGGAAATTTTGAGCAGTTCAGAGAACAGGCAAATACCACCTCTGGCTGGCCCCAGAGTGGGGTGAGAATGGAGATTTTGCAATATCCTTCCCCCAGGAGTGGGGAAGGAATGGGGATTTTGCAGTATCCTTCCCCTGGAGTCAGGTAGGAATGGAGATTTTGCAGTATTCTTCCCTTGCCACGCACACCAAGCCACACCACGCCCACCAAGCCACGCCCACAGAACCGGTTATTAAAAAATTTGGATTTCGCCACTGATATGGACCCATGATATGAAGGATTTTAAAGATGACCACCCACACGTTGAATTGCACCTGGGAGCAGACTGGCAACCGAGGCAACTCATGGAGCACTGGTGTAACAGGGGCCATTCTTGGGGTGCCCCAAAAATGCCAACGTTGCTGCACTCCGCACCATCTGTAGCCTCCAAATGCTCTTCAAGGGTAGCCCCATGTAGAGCACATTACAATAGCCCAACAGTGAGATGATACGGGATTGAACGACAGAGTGCAGGGAGTCCTGATCCAGGAAAGTCCACAACTGATATACGGCACAAAGTTGTGCAAAGGCTGTCCTAGCCGTGACTGCCACCTATTCCTTTTTTTTTTTAATTGAAAAAGTTTTACAAATACAAATTTTCCCATTTCCTCGCCCCCTATCCCTCCCTAACCCTCCCTAACCCTCCCCTCCTCCCATGACTTCCCCAAGGTGAAATCCATCCACATTATATTATATCTTACTTTACTACCCTTCTATTCTCCCCCCTGTGTACTATACATTTCTACATAACATTAAGCTATTCTACCCCCTATATACTATACATTTCTACACAACATTCAACTAAAAGCTATCTGGTACTTCCTAGTTTGATATTTATTCTGCACATAATCTATCCATTTCTTCCATTCCCATGCATAAGTCTCTTGAGTCTGGTCTTTTAAGTATGCTGATATCTTCGCCATTTCTGCAAAACTGGCCACCTTCAAAGTCCATTCTTCAATAGTAGGCAAAACATCCCTTTTCCAATATTGATCAATCAGTAACCTAGCTGCTGTCATCATATACAATATCAATTTTGTTTCACCCATTGAAAAACCCTTAACTATGCCCAATAAAAACAATTGAGGAGAAAATTGGAGTTTTTTCTTCGGAACATTTTGCATAACCCACCAAATTTTTATCCAGAAAGCCTTCACTTTCTTGCAGGTCCACCATATATGATAATATGTAGCATCTAAACAGTCACATTTCCAGGATTTTGGTTGAACATTAGGATACATACACGACATACACCTATTCCTTGAGTAGTAGTTGCAAGTCCACGAGAAACCCCAAGTTGAGATCAGATCCGAGTGACTTTGTCCACCATTATACTATTAATATTAATAGCCTAAACAATACATGAAGTCGATTTATGCTATTAAACTTAACAGGGTTCAAATTGTTACATGAATAACATTGAACAATGAATGTACAGTAATACTGCATTTTTGGTTTGTACCATTATCATTACTATCATTATTTTGTTGGTTGATTATTAATTTAAAAAAAAAAATCTGTACCAACCTAAGTAGTTAAATTTCACTTCAGCATGTGCTTCTGACAAAAAAAAAAAACTACCTACCCAACAAACAAACTAAGTGCTGAGTTGTGTCAACAGATGCATTTTTCAAAAGTTCATGTTGAATTAACTACAAAGAATTGCACGAGTATAATCAGACTTCAGTTAATCTTATTTGAAGTTTTAGAAACCTAAATGTTTAAATGTGCTGATTCTAAATTAAATACAGTAGGTACAAAATAGTTATGAATGTATGAACATTTCGGAGTTTTAAGGTCATATTGATTTTTAAGCAAATGTAATTATTGTGATTTTGGATGTCTGTGTTACTCACTTTGACCTTTTGAGATTTATTTATTTATTTATTTATTTATTATTGGTTCGATTTATATGCCGCCCTTCTCCGGAGACTCAGGGCAGCTTACAATGTTTAAGCCTCATACATTAAAAATAATGGTTTGAGTAACATCAGAGAAGAAAGTTGCAGGCCTGCTATAAGTTATCTGACAAGATTAGCTTGGCAGTCTTATTCAAAAAGAGAATGTATTCCATTTACAAGACACTTTATACTCATCACAGGTGCATTGCCTCGGTATGTTATGTCACCTATTTATTATAAGTTTATTCTACCACCTGGCTTTGTAAAAATTCTAAAGCATTCTTGCAGGTACACAGAGTTCTGTATATTGCAAAAAGACAGGAAAACTTGCATGGGTGCATGATATGATTTAATTGTGCTTGGTTTGGGGGGAAATGCCTGTGAAAACGTGACAAAAGAAGTGACAAGAAAAAAGAGATAAAAGACCTATCATTGTAATGGAATGATAGAATTGTAAAGTTGGAAATGGACTATCTCCACAAATTAGCTTCCATTTCATCACATTCCGTGACATGTCATCCATTTCCTCTCTGGTGAGTGGGATCTTAGTGTAATTACATTTTTCTTACTTTCAATCAGAAACTGATTTCCTGTGACTTAAATTCCATTTCCTTCATAGGACATGCTTTCTAATTCTGTGTTCACCCTCACCGTCCTTCTCTGAGACTCTCCTAGTTCCTTTGAATCCTTGAATTATAATGTTCAAAACCGGACACGCAATATTTGAATGGGGATATAGGCAATCCTTGAGTTACGTGGCTGTTGGAACTACTGTGACTGAATCCCTACACCTTGCTGATGGTTGTTATATTCTTTTCTTTCACTGTTCCCAGCATTATGGATTTCTCAAAGAGTTAGCATAATGTGTCTAAAGGAGGAATATTTCAGCCTGATCATTTGGGCCAAGAATGAGAATGCTGGATTCTTTCTTTCTTTCTTTTTTTAAAGATTTTTATTAATAATAAAAAAAATACAAACAAACATAAATACATTAAGACAACATACAAAACAAACAAACATCAATTCAGTCCCGTGACTGACTCTTAGAAGTTACTACATCGGTGGGTTATTTTCGTATTTCTCTTATTTTTCTCTATTCGTATCTATATCTATATTCACATATTTACATGATTGTGTGTGTGTGTGTGTGTGTGTGTGTGTGTGTGTGTGTGTGTGTGTATATATATATATATATTCTTTTTAATTCATAGGTATAAATGTGTGATATTTTTGTAATCAGGGTTTTTCCTATGTTGATAAAAGTTGTTAAATGGCCACGGTGGGATGAAATCTCCAATCATCACTTTCAGGCCTGTCAGACATTTTGAGTTGTTTATTCTGAGACTTATGGGAGACTGGGATAACACTATTTCGGGGTTTGTTCTTTTTTTTGAACCTCTTCAGCAAATATGGGTGTGTCTGGCTGAAGAGGTTCAAAAAAAAAACCGAAATAGTGCTATCCCAGTCTCCCATAAGTCTCAGAATAAACAACTCAAAATGTCTGACAGGCCTGAAAGTGATGATTGGAGATTTCATCCCACCGTGGCCATTTAACAACTTTTATCAACATAGGAAAAACCCTGATTACAAAAATATCACATATATATATATATATGTAGGTCTTTGGTTATTCGGGTCTTCTCCCACGTAAAATTGGAAGTGTCTTGGCGACGTTTCGACAAAGTCTCATTCGTCATCTTCAGGCTGGTGTTCTCGGCTTCGTGCTTCCAGGAGCAAATATATATATATATTTGACTCTTTATTTAATTCTATACATTTCTATTGAATAGTCAAAAATTATCTTTATATTCCTATTTTTGCTTCCAGCCAGCTGTACCATCTTTGCCATACTAAATAGCAATCAGTATTTTCTCTTGCAGTTCTTTTGTGAGCTTATCCATTTCTGCACATTCTGGATGTGAATGCCGGATTCTTTCTTCAACATTCATTTGTGTTCTTGGCTACCCGTATTATTCTCCAAGCCCATAATTCAAAAGCATCAATACACCTTCTATATAGCTTCATCAAAGTCCATTTAGAGCAGTGGTCACCAACTGGTGGTCCGTGAGAAAATTTTGGTGGTCCGCAGAAAAATTATTTGCATTTTTTTATATTGCACTAAATCAGGGGTCCTCAAACTATGGCCCCTGGGCCAGATACGTGCAATGAACATTTGTGTTGCTGCAGAGAGTCTCCCCCTTTGGGGTCTTTTTGTGCAGGTCAGAGGGGGGCAGAAATTCCGACTTGGGGTCTGCTTCAGCCTCTTGGTATGGGGCTTTGGGCGAAGGCTGGAGAGAAGTGCCGCTGGTGGTGAAGAGCTGGAGGGCCTCGTTCCAGTGGGACTGCATCATGGCCTGGAACTGGCTGACCATCTCAGCCCACTGAGCCTCCAGGCGCCAGTACCTGGCCTTGCACTCCCACCGGTCTTCCCTCTGCTTGGAAAGCCTATGCTCCTAGTCCTCAGTGAGGTGCTTCTGCTGTCTGCCTCCTTCTCTGTCAGATCCAATTTGAACTGAGCCAGCTGTTTTGCCAACTCTTTCTTGTGGTGGCTGCTTAGCTCCAACAACTGTTGGGGCCTTAAGGAGCCTGGATGGGGAGCGAGGAGTGGCTGGCAGGGGAGGGGCGAGTAGAGGCTACTAAGGTGCCTCTCAACGTGAGTGACATCGAGCTAGCCACACCCACCCAGTCACATGACCACCTAGCCATGCCCACCCGGTCATTAGGCAGATCATATTAGTGGTCCGCGCGGGATTTAAAATTATGAATTTAGTGGTCCCTGAGGTCCAAAAGGTTGGTGACCCCTGATTTAGAGTATCATAGGGGGAAAGTATTACCTGCCCAGTTCCAGCCTCTGTGGATATAGCTAGAACCTGGCACCTGAATAACTTTTCCAAGGCCTTCATGACTACTCTATTAAATGGCAGTCTGAGCTTCGTTCAGCACTTCAGAAATGATTCCTGATATTCTCCTTGAAAATCATGAGTACGGGCTCAATATGTTATTATGGAAAGTTATTTTCTTCTTTGGTTTAGCTTAACTTAAAACCTGCTTGCAAGCAATTCATGATCCATTCCACAATCAATTTGATTTTCATGTGCTCTGTGTTTATCAGCATCGTTCCAGCTATTGCAAAGCTATATTAGCCACGAAGAAAGCATTGGATTGGCAAAGGATTGTCAGTTGTTCTCCTCTCCTTTTATTTTCCTACGTTTTTCACTTAATATTTCCAACTTTGCCTTTTTAGGTTCCCAACCTCAAGCAGCACAAAAGGCTTTTTAGAAAATTTGGTCTACCTTCTTTTTATCGTACCGGTATATCTAACACGATTGAGATGGAATACTTTCATTTTCAGAAAAAAGAATATGAATGAAATAAAGGATGCAGTTTGCTAGATAACTATGTATTTTGAAGAGAAAACTATTTCTCGTGGAAATGACGACTGGAATGACAAATGGAAATTTTAAAATGTAGCGTGTTCAGAATCAAATTTAAAATAGGTGAGGAATGTATCTGTGAGATTAATTTGTATTTTTTCAGTCCTTCATTATACTAATGAAACAACGACGATTGTTTTGCAAGCTCTATACTGAAATGACTAAATTTGCTCAATGTAATAGAGAGAACAGTGTTTCAGAATATGAATAAATATGCTTGGTTTTACTCTCCAGTGAGCTGGTTCTATTTAATTCTAGTTATTTAGAGGTTCCAATGAAAATTTTAAAGACAAACATTTTAGCATTGTAACAACTGTTAGAAGTTCTTCAAAGATGCCAATAGGAAAAAAGAAAAAAAAATAATAACAGTGGTTTCAGATTACACAGTATTTTGAAAAATCATGTATACAGAATAATTAACTATGGAATTCTCAGGCTCATAATGTTACTGAAAAACATATGTTTATGTTTGAGAAAACCATGAGGAAATTATTTAATTTTGCTGTATTTCAAGAATGTCCACAGCAGAAAACCATACAGTCCCAGATTCCAAAAAGTGAAATGCAATGTTTCTCTCAAAAATCTGCATCTTTAGTATTGATTTCAAAGCCAGCTGCCATTGGGAGTCTTTTGAAATCATCAAGTTGCTTTTGGATTGGGAGCTGCCCTGAATTAGTTATAACACTGGGATATACAAATATTTTAAATAAGTGAGTGGGTGAGTGAATGAATGAATGAGTGATACAGCAAACTGGACATGAAAGAACCATGAAAGAAGTGAAAGTAAAATAACAACCAATTAAATATGAGCCCGTAGAGTGCAGCGGCAGCCAAAAAAGCCAATGCAATCCTACGTTGCATTAACAGAGGGATACAAGTGAGGTACTAATACCATTCTATAAAGCCTTAGTAAGACCACACTTAGAGTACTGCATCCAGTTTTAGTCACCACACTATAAAAAAGATGTTGAGACTCTAGAAAAAGTGCAGAGGAGAGCAACCAGGATGATTAGGGGACTGGAGACTAAAACATATGAAGAACGGTTACAGGAACTGGGCACGGCTAGTCTAGTGAAGAGAAGGACCAGGGGAGACATGATAGCCATCTTCTAATACTTGAGGGGCTGCCACAGAGAGGAGGGGGTCAAGCTGTTTTCCAAAGCACTTGAAGGCCAGACAAGGAATAATGGAAACTGATCAAGGAAAGATTCAACCTAGAAATGAAGAGGAGTTTTCTGACAGTGAGAACCATCAATCCATGGAACAGAAGTTGCCTTCAGAATTGTGGGAGCTTCATCACTGGAAGCTTTCAAGAAGAAATTGGACACTATAAAAAAGATGTTGAGACTCTAGAAAGAGCGCAGAGAAGAGCAACCAAGATGATTAAGGGACTGGAAGCTAAAACATATGAAGAATGGCTGAAGGAACTGGGCATGGCTAGTCTAGTGAAGAGAAGGACCAGGGGAGACATGATAGCCATCTTCCAATACTTGAGGGGCTGCCACAGAGAGGAGGGGGTCAAGCTATTTTCCAAGGCACCTGAAGTCCAGACAAGGAATAATGGATGGAAACTGATCAAGGAGAGATTCAACCTGGAAATAAGAAGGAATTTCCTGACAGTGAGAACATTCAACCAATGGAACAGAAGTTGCCTTCGGAAGTTGTGGGAGCTTCATCACTGGAAGCTTTCAAGAAGAGACTGGACTGCCATTTGTCAGAAATGGTGAAGGGTCTCCTCCTTGGACGGGGGGTTGGACTAGATGACCTACAAGGTCCCTTCCAACTCTGTTAATCTGTTATTATTAATTACAAAAATCTTGTATGAACAGGTATTAGAAAATAGATTAATACTTAACTAAGTAAATAAGGAAAAGATGGATGGATGGATGGATGGATGGATGGATGGATGGATGGAAAGAAGGGTGTGGAAACTGCTACTATTAAAAACAACAACAACAAGCAATCTAGATCTACTAACCAGCAGATCACTTGGTGATCAGAGCAGCAAAGATCATATTGCTGATTTTCCAATTCTGAGCGTATTAGGAAAAATAGCAATATGCATTTGGTTGAGGGAAAATACAGTACTGTAAGGAGATGATATGTATGAAATGGTACATGGGCATATGAGGCTTTGACCCAGCAATCTCCCCTCCCAGTAATCTAGAAGATGGAGGGGGATCTATTTAATATCAATATGCATATGATGGAAGATAGAATAATTCCTTTGCCAACTGTATTCCAGACCACATAGTGGACTTTTTACAGGAGATCTGAAGGGTGAAAATTGATGTTGCCTTTGAGATAATTTTGAGCTCTAAATGCCTTTTTGCAGCTCATCTGTGGTACTCATATTCCATTTGCAATATCCATCCAAATTTTATTTAAAGCTGAAATTGCCCAGAGGACTTCCATCCGCTGAGTTTTTATACATGGTTGAGGTTTCTGTATGATTTGCTATATTTTTTTTTTTTTTAAAAAAATAAGAATCTTTAACCAGATGCATCGGACACTGACGTAACATTTATCTGAGATCAGCAGTTCTTAAAGGCTGCTCCCTAGTCAATATAAATTTAATGCAAAGATTACTTCTGTCCCATTAAAAGAGAAAGGGACATAATGTTGCTTAACTTCTGATTGCACCGAAAGTCATTTTCACATCAAATCCAATTAAGGAGTTATCCCTTTAAGAAAGCAGCTTTTTTTTTTTCTTCCCCCTCCTGAGTTAGTAAACCAAAAAACGTGAGTCAGATCCTTGGATTACTAAAATGAGTAACAGGATCTATAATGTTATCTGCATAGAAGATAAGAGTCCTAGTTTGTAATGAATGTCACGCTCGGTTTTTTTTTTTTTAAAGATGATAGAAAAGACCAAAAAGAAAAACGGAAATGCTGCGTGAGGATCTGTAGAACAATGGGAAGCATGAATCCAACTTGGGTCGGTCACCAGGAAATTAAATAAATTAATAATTAAATAATTAAATAATTAAATAATTAAATGAATGAATGAATGAATGAATGAATGAATGAGTATTTATGATGCCAATGACATTGCATTAAGTTGTGGGTTTGCTTTGAACTTAAATTTTTCAATTAGCCATAATGACTAGGCTTATATAATTCTAAATGTCATAAATATCAGTCTTCAAGGGTTCCCCTGTACTCTCTACAACAAATTGTAGGTTACAATCAAAATGAAAACAATCACATTGAGTTTCTATTATGTTTGGGCATGATTTGTTTAACCAAGGTTAATCCCATAAACCACAATGGATGGGGTTTACATAACAATCCTAAGCCATAAACTATTGATTATAAAATGATATTGGCTGGAATCACAGTATACCAAACTAAAACAAACCACAATTTGTTCTTTTGTCACGTGTGAAGTGAACGCAATAGAGAATGCGTGGCCTGCTTATCCTTTCTGCAATTCCCATATTAGTGAGAGAAGGACTTTGGGGCCGTGGGGTCTTTTTCTTCATTCTCTTTTAAATTTGAAGGGCTGGTGAAAGGCAAAATATAAGAACCAGTTTGGTGTGGTGATTGAGGCGTCAAGCGTGAGTTCTAGTCCTGCCTTAAGCTTGATGGTAACTTTAACAGATTCACATAGTTGGAAGGGACCTTGTAGGTCATCTAGTCCAACCCCCCGCCCAAGCAGGAGACCGTTCACCATTTCTGACAAATGGCAGTCCAGTCTCTTCTTGAAAGCCTCCAGTGATGAAGCTCCCACAACTTCCGAAGGCAACGTCTGTTTCATTGGTTGATTGCTCTCACTGTCAGAAAATTCCTCCTTATTTCCAGGTTGACTCCCTCCTTGTTCAGTTCCCATCCATTATTCCCTGTCCGGCCTTCAGATGCCAGGTTGACCCCTTCGTCTCCATGGCAGCCCCTCAAACACTGGGTGACCTTGGGCCAGTCACTCTCTCTCAACCCTAGAAAGAAACACGCAATGGCAAATCGTTGCCGAAACCGTGCCAAGTAAACTGAAGAAAAAATAGTCCAGCAGTTGCCAGAGTTAACACTGACTCTGAGGCACAAAAAAAATAAATAAGGTAACCAAACAAACCAAGCAAAATGTAATTTAATGAAATATAAACCTTATATTTTATTAAAATATAATTTAATAAAATTATATAATTTTAAAATCAAAGATGACACAATGGGGTTTCCTTTGTGGTGTCTTTGTTGCATGGACAACTTTGCAGTCTGTTCTCAGTCTGTTCCCAGGGTCCATAGGGCAACTGGTGCGGCATATCGTGGTTGGGCATTCTGATGACATGTCCCCCTCACTGCATCTGGGCTTTGATAATTAGGGACACAACGCCAGTGGATTTCAGGCTACACAGGTTAGAGACATGGTCTTGCCAATGAAAGCCAAGGATGGAGTAAGGTGAAATTTCTTCAGCTGTCATATCAGGGGTGAAATCCAGCAGGTTCTGGAGAACTGGTAGCGGAAATTTTGAATAGTTCAGAGAAGCAGCAAATACCACCTCTGGCTGGCCCCAGAGTGGGGTGGAAATGGAGATTTTGCAATATCCTTCCCCCTGGAGTGGGGTGGGAATGGAGATTTTGCAGTATCCTTCCCCTGCCACGCCGACTGTTGTGGCTCCGTTACCTGAGCCTGTGTCATCGGCAGGAGAGGACTCCGAGAGTGAAGGAGAGGAGTTGGCAAGGCCTCCCTCTCCAGGACCCTCCTCTCTGGCAATGCCTTCGGTGTCCGCCGAAGGGCAAAAGATAGGGCCGGGACCAAGCATGTCCACGCAGCCACAGGTGGACAGTGATGAGGGTAATGAGTCTTGGCTGGATCCTCGGCAGCGTCGCAGAGATAAGCGCGCGCAACAGAAGAAAAGGCGTGCCAGAGATTAGGCTGAGTCACTGGACCACACCCCACAGGGTATAAAAGGGGGTGAGGTGCCATTCAGACTCTGTGACAGACAAAACTAACTACTATCGAGTCACATTGCATCTTTGGAAACAACATTATCGGCCTTGGATTTATTTTACGAACTGGACAATTCTTGACTGTGGGTATTTTGTTTATTGAGTAAAAGTTCTTGGCAAGCAGCTACTGGGTTGCTGCCAAGCGTCTTATCGGAAGAATTGGTTGTCTGCCAGTTTATTTAACCCCCGGCTGTCTGTTTGTGTGTGTGTGTGTGTGAGACGGGGACAGAACACCCACCAAGCCACAACATGCCCACAGAACCGGTAGTAAATAAAAATTCGATTTCACCACTGTGTCATATCCATCTAGAGCAGGGGTGTCGAACTCAAGGCCTCATCTGCCCCACTGGGTGCTTAGCTCTGGCCCGCGGGGCTACCCTGAAAACAGCAAAGGACCGGCCCGCAGTGCCTCTGCCAGAGAAAACGGAGCTTGGATGGGCTGCAGCAGAGAGTTTCAGGAGGCCGTCGCAACCGAAAACGGAGCCTGGGAGCCCATTTTCGCTGGCACAGTGCTCGGGCTGTCACAGGCGCCTGCGACTCAAGTGATGTCGAGCTGGCCATGCCCCCGACGTCCCCCGCACAAGGTCAAACACAACCCTGATGCGGCCCTCAAAGAAACGGAGTTTGACGCCCCTGAACTAGAGAGAAGGGATAAGCACAGCTCTATAGACTTTCAGTTTTGTGGAGAAATGGATGGTTGTGTTGATTGAGCACTCTAGTACAGGAGTCTCCAACCCCTAGTGGGCCACGAGCTGTTCGCAACCGAGCCGTAGAAGCGGTGGGCGAGCACACAACCCCACTTGCTCGTACAGTGGGCGAGCATGTGCAGGAGGGCTCCATCTGCATTAACACACACACACACCCTGGTCTACAAAGCCGGAAATATTGAGAATTGGGGAACTCTGCTGTAGTACGCAGCTGCCCTAGAGCTTAGCTGGCCTCCTGAAGTCAATTTCTTTCTCCAAAGACCCATCACTTGAGATATTGATGCTTTCCAAGTATTAGAAGGTCTTTACATTTGTCCACTTGTTCAGACTGATAGTGAGGCCGAAGAGCAGAGTAGCATGTTACAATTTATTCAGCATCTAATCCAGATCCCTATTTTTGTGTGCCAGGAGTAATGGCATAAGGAACACACAATCATGGCAAAATGGGCTTTTTTTTTGTTTTTAAAGTTTTTTATTTTTATTTTATTTTTTTACAAACTTCAATGCATGAACAGTGTGGCGCCTGGGTGTCATACGTTCTAATACAAATAAGATTAATAGCATTAGTCATAGTTAATACTTTCAATCTAATTTACATATTTCTAACAGTAATACATATTTATAAAAAGTTGCAATCTTTCATTATTCAATTATGCCATGTTTTCCCTTATTATTACTCTTACTTTATTATACAAAAGTGTATACACTAATATTCCCCTTTTCTCTTATTTCTATCTCTTATTCTAATTTTTAATCATGTCATCCTTTGTTAAAAAACATTTTCTTTCTATTCTAGCTAACTTCTAATCATGTCACCTACCTACAAAAAAAAAAAGGAAAGAAAGAAAGGAGAAAAGGAAGGCAAATCAAAACAACACCAAAACAAAAAAAATCATCTATCCATCATCTCTTGCCCGCTTCAATGCAAAATGGGCTTCTTGAAAGATTATTTAGAGGCAGTTTGGCCTTGTCTTCAAGTAGCCTGATTTCTGTTTAATGAGATTCCAAATCCATATTCTCAGGAGATCAGAATAAATAGATTTTTAAACACCCTCTCCACAAACCAATCTGGTCTTGTTTTTAATGTGAGCAGAAAAACGCACAAAATGCAGAGTAAGGATAAAAATGGAGGGAACTGGTGAGGCAAGTGAATTATTTCATCTCCTTCGATGAATGTAACAAAGTTCTCGTTCGTGAAACAGGATTTTTCTCTCTCTCCCTTTCCTTTGTTGTTCATGAGCTTCTCTGAAATACATCCTTGAGTTTGGAGGACTCTATGAGAATAGAAACAATCATCTAGCCAAGAAGGGGGGGAAAAGTGAAGATGGATTTCCTCAAGTCTCCTATTTTAATGGCGTCAAGGTGCATATCAACATTTCACTTTCCTGAAACTGGTTGAGTGTGGAAACCCTGACTGTACTTATTTGCAGTTTACATTTTATTTCAACTCTTCTTCATTGGACTTGCTCTGATTTTTAATTGTATAATAATTACTTCTAACTCTCGGTGTTAATTGCATCCTTGCTCATCGATTTAACTACTCTGGTTTAAGCTAGGGAAGAATTGGTACTCCAGACTAAGCTTTCTACGCTTTAAAATTACAGTAGAATAAATTTGGTAATTGTAGACTTTGATCGTGGAAATCCAAGTTCCTTATACTAGGACTTAGAGATTCTCCACGTCCATATTACTGTGTTTCCCTGAAAATAAGACCTTGTCTTATATTTTTCTGAACCCCAAAATAAGCGCTTGCCCTTATTTTCAAGGAGGTCTTATTATTGCTGAGTCCTTCAGGAGTAGGGCGGTATAGAAATAAAATAAAATAAAATAAAATAAATAAATAAATAAATAAATAAATAAATAAATAAATTTTGGGGTGCATGGAGCAAGACAGGGCTCCTATTGCTGTCTTACCCAGGGGTGGGTTCTAAAAATTTTTACTACCGGTTCTGTGGGCGTAGCTTATTTTGTAGACGTGGTTTCATTGTCATGTGACAATTCTTTAGGATTTAGCAGAGGTACTGGTCTATCTTAACTGCTTGCAGAGCTGTACCGGTCTACCCATTTGTTCTTGGAGCGTTCCGGTCTACCCATTTGTTTTTGGAGCGCACTGGTCTACCACTACACTGCCTTTTAACACTGATCAGCTGTAGGGCGGCCCTTTGAAGCCCCGCGGCAAGAGTTTAAACAGGTTTTTTCCTTCTAGCCAATCAGCTGGGACTCGGGAGGCAGCGAATAGATTGGGGGCAGGGCCAAATAAAAGGTAAGAATAACGCAGTGGGGGCGGGAGGACCCAGCTCCCGAACAGAGAAAACCGGTTCGGTGATGTCATATCGTCACTGCTACCGGCTCAGCCGAACCGGGCCGAACCGGGAGGAACCCACCACTGGTCATACCTGATTTCCAGCTCTGTTTCCCTAACCCTAACCAGAGGAAATGGCGGGCTTATTTTCAGGGGAGAGTTTCTTTTAGCGCATGTGCTCAAAAGCCCGATTGAGCTTGTTATCAGGGGATCTCTTACTTTGGGGAAAAGAGGATAGATCCAGAGCATGAACATTAAAGGACAGAGTTTTCCCCCACCCCAGACAAACAAGCCTATATTTTGAAGAATCTTGAGTGCCAAGAAATGAGTCTACTCTGATGAGAGCCTCCTTGTTATCTCTGATATCACTTTCAGGATCCTGTAGTAGTGTGGCTGAAGGAGTTTACTGGGCAATGTCCATTCGATTAAAGTGGGAGCTGATAGCCTTTAAACATGAATAAGAGGTTGCTAGAATGCAGCTCGGCCCGTGATGTATTGCCTGCAGTTGTTCTGCCAAAGAAACCTAAAGGTTGCATGGAATAAAGAGCAGAAGGGTATTAGGCCATCCAAGGGAGACCACACAAGATTACTTCATTGAGGCTGTAATGGGTTACCTTTGTGCCATTCCCATTCTCATTCCAATCAGTGGCACTAGAATGGATTCACGTTGTGCCATTTTCTGCTCTAGTTGCACTAAGAATGAAGTATTTTAAGCCCACATACAATCCGTGATTGGTTGATCACTCCTCCTGTACTCTCTTTCATGAAGAAAGGGCCTGGCAGCTTGAAATAGTGAAATTGTCAGAAGATCAAAATGCACATTTGGGAGGGAAATTTTCCTTCTTTGTTTTCATTTTTTTCCCCCTCCTTTTTTTTTTTAAAAAAAATCACTTTTTCTGTTCCCCAAATGAATAATTTAAAAAAAAAAAAAAGCCAACTACTTCCCTTAATTATGTTAACATTACTTCTCTTTACAATGTCTTAGGTGGAAGCCTTTTGCAGATTGCCGATGGTGTGTAACTAAGCGTTTCCCCCCTCGTCCACTAGAGGGCCTTAAGTCTAGAATGGAAACCCACAGTGGTCTTCATGGCCAAATGGCGCCACACAGTAATAAAGTTGAAACAGAGGGGAAAGTTTTTTTTAAACAAAATGTTTGGGAGCTCAACCGCTACGCTGCCCTTTTCAATATCCTGCAAGTAAATGAACGTTGGCTATTGTGCAGGGATGTTTTTTTTTAAGGGGCTGGAAAAGTTTGCCCATTCGAAGCAAAGAGAACCTGGTTTTTTGCTCACATTTTATCGGCAGCAAATTCGGATGTAGTATTCGTGGTGGTGGGAGCATCCAGTACGATATACAATTTCTGCACGACGTTTCATACGATTAAACTAATCGGAAGAATTAGAAGAACGAGGGGTCCCGGGTGCCCTCTGAACTTGCTTGTTTCATTACCCAGACTAGGTAACACCATCAGTGTTAGTAAGGAGTGGGGTTTGCTGTCAATTTACTAGCACTGGTGATGTTACCTTGTTTGGGTAATGAATCCCCTGCAAGGAAACACGCAAGCTCAGAGAGCACCAAGGACCCCTCAGTTCAACCCTGAGCTGCAAATATTCTCCTTCATTGGAATAAAAGGATCTTTGAAGACAGTAAGGATGCCGCTGAATGAGGTCAAAATCCTGTGAATTATAATGACCAGGTATTCCCCAGTAACAGGTAGTGTTGTGGTCCGCCAGCAGCCTGCGGAGCTGGGAGCGGAGTCGGACAGCAATGAGGCTGAGGAAGAACATGGGCCAGTCCTGGAGGCTGGGGAAGGCCCGGATGAGGGCTCTGCGTCGGAGGCAGAGATGGGGCCAAGGCCATCGGGGAGTGAGATGCAGACTCCAGAGCCTCCAGAGGCTAATAGTAGAGAGGCAGAGGAACAGGAGGAGCCTGTTCCTAGTGCATGTATGAGAAGAGCTGCCAGAAGGCAGGAGCAGCTAAAGCAAAGAGGACGACTTGGGAGTAGGGCCAAGAGATGATTGGCCCCTCCCATAAGGCTTAAAAGACCAGCAACGACTCTTGGGCTCCTTGTCGGAAAACAGTGTTGATAGTCTTGCTGCACTTGTCTCTTGTCGGCGTCTTCTGCTTTTGAACTTTTGCCAAGAGAAGCCTTTGGCAGTTTGCCTAATCATACCAAGGTTGGTGATTAGACTGAATAATTTGTGTTATGAAGAATTTGTTTTAATTTAGTTTAGACTACGCTGAGAATGAGTTAATTCTCAGCTGTTCTAATAAAGTCTGTGCTGGTGTCGATTACTACCTACTTGGGCCTGGGTCACAACAGGTATTTTAGGATATACTGCAAGAATGATAGCCTCTGCTAAAGTCTACCTTCATGAAATGGTCCGAATTCTTTTTGTAAATCATGTGGCCACAGTCTTACGGGTCCCTCACTTAAGGAGGTCCATCTAAGTGGGACCAAGAAGAAGGGCTTTCTCTGTAGTGGCTCCTTCCTTGTGGAACATCATCGTCTCTACGGAGATAAGATTGGTTCCCACTTTGATACGCTTTGCAAAGGGTCCCAAAGACATGGTTTTGCCAGTGAAGCTGTAGATCCCAGGATGATATGAAGCCAATCAGTTTTATGGTTAATTGTCATCAGGTGGGTGAGGGTTTAGGAATAGAGTAGAGTAGCGTAGCGTAGCGTAGCGTAGCGTAGCGTAGAATAGAATAGAATAGAATAGCGTAGAACAGAATAGAACAGAGTAGAGTAGAGTAGAGTAGAGTAGAGTAGAGTAGAGTAGAATAGAATAGAATAGAATAGCGTAGAACAGAGTAGAGTAGAGTAGAGTAGAATAGAATAGAATAGAATAGAATAGAATAGAATAGAACAGAACAGAACAGAATAGCGTAGAACAGAGTAAAGTAGAATAGCACAGAACAGAACAGAATAGCGTAGAACAGAGTAGAGTAGAGTAGAATAGAACAGAACAGAATAGTGTACAACAGAGTAGAGTAGAGTAGAGTAGAGTAGAGTAGAGTAGAGTAGAGTAGAGTAGAGTAGAGTAGAGTAGAATAGAATAGAATAGAATAGAATAGAATAGAATAGAACAGAACAGAACAGAATTCTTTATTCGCCAAGTGTGACTGGACACACAAGGAATTTGTCTCCGGTGCATAAGCTCTCAGTGTACCCACAACAAGTGATAAATCATGATCATAATCATAAAATATATTTATCACAAATCATGAGATGCAACACTCAGTGATAGTCGTAGGATACTAAATAAACAATCAACATAAATCATACCAGCATATTAAGTAAAACAATTTTAAAAATTGGCAAGATACAAGCAACAAAGTTATAGCCATAAGAAGGAAATAGGTAATGGGAACGATGAGGAGGATAATAGTAACAGAGCCCTAGTAGGTAGTTTGAAAGTGTTGTGGGGATTAGTTGTTTAGCAGAGTGATATGGGGTTTTACTTCTGTAACAGAGTCACCCTGAACGGATTTGGCGGCCATATGAATTTTCTTAATAAATAAATAAGGAAATCCAATAGCAGCAAATTCCATTCCTTTATAGAATGTGTTCTATGATTCTTCCTCTCATAAGGCTGGAATTTCACTGCGTTTAATTTTCATTGGATGATCCGAGATTCTAATATTATGAATGGTGAGTAAGAAATTATTCCTATTCCATCAGTGATACAACGTTCTGCCCTCTTACTTATCTTCTTTCTAAAAAGTTGCAGTTATTCTTTTCAGCATATTTTCCAGTCTTATAGCATCTGTTTTAGTTGTGCTGACCAGAACACATGGTATGTAACCAAAATTTAAAAACAATTTAAAAATATATTAAACAATTTGGCAAAACAATTTGCTGTAAAGCTTCCGTTTTTATTTTCAACCAATCAATCTTTGTTTCAGTCAATGACCAGCATAAATCAGTAGTAGTCAAACAAATATATAAAAGGAAAGACACATTAGAAAGCATCATTTCTAATGACATCCTAGATACAAATATGTAATACTGCAACCAAGTGTTATACTAAAGATATAATCCTACAGTTATACATAATATAAAGCTAAAATGAGGGGTGAAATGCTCCCGGTTCAGACCGGATCATCCGATCCGGTAGCGATGGTGGTGGGTGGTTCGGAGAACCGGTAGCAAAAATTCCTGCAAACCCCCCCCCCATGCCCAGCTGAGCCGCGTGATCATCAGGGGCTTTTTTTTTTTTACTTTTAAAAGCATTTTTTCTAGAACCTCTTCAGCTGAAAAAAATGCTTTTAAAAGTTAAAAAATGTCTCTGATGATCATGCGGCTCAGCTGGGATCGTCAGAGCCTTTTAAAAGCATTTTTTAAACAACCTCTTCGGCCGAAGAGGTTGTAGAAAAAATGTTTTTAAAAGGTAAAAAAAAAAAAAAAGTTGGCCACGCCCACCCAGTCACATTACCCCCCCACACCAAGCCACGCCCACAAAAGCGGTAGTAACAAATTTTACATTTCGCCACTGATTCAGATGCTTGGAAATTAGTTCATGTTTATGACCGTTGCTGTGTCACCAGGCCATGTGATCCCCTTTTGCGATCTTCTGAGAAGCAAAGTCAATGCGGAAGCTGGATTCACTTAACAACCGGGTCACTAACTCAACAACCACAGTGATTCACTTAACAACCATGGCGGGAAAAGTCGTAAAATGGGGGCAAAACTCATTTAACAAATGTCCTACCTAGCAACATAAATTTTGGGCCCCATTGCAAGTCAAGGAATTCCTGTATATATATTTATCCCCCCCCCATTTGATTAAATTATCCTCTTTTTTTGCCTAGTCATGAGCTCCATTGATATCCACTCAGATACGGTCACACTTTTTATGAGTTTGTGCTGGTTAATGACCTCAATAAGTTAAGTATTAGGTACTTTCATGAATGCAGTTGTGATTATCCCTATGACCTTTAGAAGTAAAAACTGAGCTCCAAACCTTTTTGTCAATACTGATTGAGGAGAACTTGGCAACATTCTTGGAAGTCTTCAGTCTAAAAGGAGGAGGAGGATAATTCTGATTTCTTAAGTTACTGTACAGTAATCAAGTCTTTTGCTGTTTGATGCCCAACGTTGTGTTTTCTTCAGCATCTTCTGTCTCAAAACTATTTAATCACTCATATCAGGAAGATTCAAGTGATGAATTTGGTTATATAATATTAATAGTTGGACTGGCTTACGTGTGACAAAACAGGCTTAAGATCTTTAAGGCTTCACAAGCATTTTGAATTGTGTACCCAAACAGGACTGGCAGCCAATATTATTGTTTGAGAATTAGTGATATGTATTCTCTGCATCGGCAATTTATATGCATGATATTTCTAGAAAGTCATCAAATAATCTCCTTAAAGGATTACAGCATAGACAATCCTGACCAAGCTATTCATTTTATAACTACCGGTAAGTATTTCTCAATTAATTTTATGGCAATCACATTCATATTGGACTATTTCTTTGTTAAATTGATGTTCCAGCTTTCCTCCAGGAATTTAAAATGGCATGAATAGCACCTCCTTTTAGCATTCAATTTTTAATACTTTTGGAGAGATGGAACTCTGTGAAAACACCAGGAATGAAAAGGTAACTCCTACAAGAATGGTGAAAAATTAAAGCAAAAAGGCATAAAAATTCTCTTGTACACGAGCAACAAATGAAATCCATAATATATGCATTCAAGTTGTTCAATGGTTTGGAATAGAAAAAAAAAGACATTTGAATAAAGTACCAGTTTCTCATAAACACAAACTGTTATAATATTATATTATTTGTAAAATAGAATGCTTTCATGATACTGCATATGCAAACTGCAGATTCAAATACTATCAAACACTCAAATCTATTCTTCTTTTTACTTACAATAATACAATTCTTTATTGGCCAAGTGTGATTGGACACACAAGGAATTTGTCTTTGGTGCATATGCTCTCAGTGTACATAAAAAGAAAAGATACATTCATAGGGTACAAATAAACAATCAAATCATACTAGGAAACAAACAATATAAATCGTAAGGATACAGCAACAAGTTACAGTCATACAGTCATAAGTGGGAGGAGATGGGTGAGAGGAACGATGAGAAGATTAATAGTAATAGTAACGCAGACTTAATAACTAGTTTGACAGTGTTGAGGGAATTATTTGTTTAGCAGAGTTCGGGTAAAAACTGTCCTTGTGTCTAGTTGTTCTGGTGTGCAGTGCTCTATAGCATCGTTTTGAGGGTAAGAGTTGAAACAATTTATGTCCAGGATTGCGAGGGGATGCAATAAGCATAATCCTCAAAACAATGTTTGTTCTGTATAAGGGAAAATATGGTGATAGAAAAACTTCTTTTAATTGCGTTCTCACTTGAATGCTATGCTTACTTTTGGAAGAACTCATTTTAATAGTTTATAATTTTGGAAGAAGAAACTGCGGCCAGATGTTACTTTCTGTTTCAAACAAGGTTTTATCCACACATTGTAAATGTTGCAGCCCTAATTGTTACTCTGAATTTTACAAGCATTGTTAGGGAACAAACTGGTCTCTGTCTTGAAGAAGCAGAAGGATTTGCTTATTTATTTATAGAAGGGTTTGTTTGTGTATTTATTATCCTGCCTTTATTACTTTATATACAGTATGACTCAAGGCAGAGACCATACCTAATACATATTCCTCCTCCTATTTTCAACCCTATGAGGGGAGTTGGCCTGAGAAAGAGTGAGTGACTGGTCCAAAGTCACCCATCTGGCTTTCGTGCCTAAGGTGGGACTAGAATTCCCAAGCTCCGGGTCTCTAGCCTGATGCCTTAAACATAATGTTTGAAAGCCAGTCCCATTAATTTAAAGGCATTTTTACTGGTAGTGTTTTGACATTCATCCCTTCTTTATGGCTGACATTTTATTCATTCTTCATTGCCCTGAATAAAATGAGGGTCTCTCTTTGAATAGACATTCTGAACATAGAATAAATTGTTTCTAATAGTAGCACATCTTTAGATTCAATATAGCAATAGCACTAATATACCACTTCACAGTGCTTTACAGTCCTCTCTAAGATATTTACAGAGTCAGCATATTGCTATTGTAGTCCGCCAGCAGCCTGCGGAGCTGGCAGCGGAGTCGGACAGTGAGGAGGCTGGGGAGGAACATGGGCCAGTCCTGGAGTGTAGGGAAGGCCCGGACGAGGGCTCTGCATCGGAGGCAGAGATGGGGCCAGGGCCATCTGGGAGTGATGCACAGACTCCGGAGCCTCCAGAATCAGACAGCAGAGAGGTAGAGGAACAGGAGTCTGTTCCTAGTGCGCACATGCGCAGAGCTACCAGAAGGCAAGAGCAGCTAAAGCAAAAGGGACGACTCAGGAGTAAGGCCAGGAGATGATTGGCCCCTCCCATAAGGCTTAAAAGAGCAGCAAAGGCTCTTGGGCTCTTTGTAGGAAAGCAACGTTGCTAAATCTGTTTCCGGTCGGGGTCTCTTGTTTCTGAACTTCGTGGGGCTTTGCCAAGAAAGCCCTTTGGCAGGGTGCCAAAGAAGATAAAGGTTTGTGATAAGCTCGAAGGACTTTTCCTGAAGGACTTGTTTTGGAATTAATTTGGACTAAGCTGGGAATGAAGTAATTCTCAGCTGTTATAATAAAATACTTTTGTTTGGGACTAATTGTGTCTTGTAATGACTAAGTGAGCCTAGGTCACAACAATTGCCCCCAACAATCTGGGTCCTCATATATATTCCTACATATATTAAATATGTAAAGATATATGCAGTAGCATTGCTTATTCTATACTATTTCAATACACCACAATCTCTTCTGTTACAAGCAAATCCGGCAAATGTTCCATTATATAACTCAATTCTAAGAATATACTAACAACCAATGTGTCATTGGGCAACTAAGCGAAGATCTGTTCAGCGAGGCAAGGTAAAACACTCCAAAAAAGCAGACCTCTTTTAATCTTTTTTTGGAAAAAGCTGTACTTAGACTGAAAATAATTCTATTATCACTTTAAATGTATACTAATCGGCATACATTATAATATTGTTAAGTTGTTGACTTTCACTCAGAGGACACTGAGTCTACCACTGGTCTTTAGCCTTCAGTCCGGCCTACTTCACAGGGCTGTTGTGGTGGGGATAAATTCGTGCTCTTGGAGGAAAGCCAAGTTATCAACTGAACGGCCAAACAAAAGAAGGCGGACGCAAGCAATTGAAAGGCTTCCTCAGCTTGTTGACTGGCACCTCTTGGGCTCCAGGTAGTTCTCGATTTATGACCACAACTGAGGCCAAAATTTCTGGTGTTAAGTGAGACATTTGTTAAGTGAGCTTTCCTCCCTCCTTTTACAACCTTTCTTGCCACTGCCGTTTAGGTGAATCACTGCAGTTTTTAAATTAGTAACACGGTTGTTAAGCGAATCTGGCTTCCCCATTGACTTTGCTTGTCAGAAGGTCGCAAACAGGGATCAGATGACCTAGCGAACCAGTTGCCAAGTATCTGAATTTTGATCCATGTGACTATGGGGATGAGTGTGTGTAAAACAGGCCAGAAAAAAAAGGCCCTTTTTTTCTGGGCTGTTGTAACGGTCACTAAACCGGGTGGCTGGCTTAAAATTTTTAATTGGTTAATTTTATGGGTAAGGGGTTTTAAATTGGGGGAAGCCAATATAGATTTAATTATGTTTTAAAGTATTTTAATGTTTATATTGTATGTTTTTTTAATCCTGGCTGTTCACCGCCCCGAGTCCTTCGGGAGAGGGGTGGTATAAAAATTTAATAAATGAAATGAAATGAAATGAAACCGAACCATTGTAAGTCAAGGGCAGTGATGAAATCCAATTTTTTTTACTACCGGTTCTGTGGGCGTGGCTTGGTGGGCATGGTGTGGCTTGGTGGGTGTGGCAGGAAAAGGATACTACAAAATCTCCATTCCCACCACACTCCAGGGGAAGGATATTGCAAAATCCCCATTCCCACCACACTCCAGGGGAAGGATACCGCAAAATCCCCATTCCCTCCCCACTCCTGGGGGAAAGATATTGCAAAATCTCCATTCCCACCCCACTCTAGGACCAGCCAGAGGTGGTATTTGCCGGGTTCACCAAACTACTCAAAATTTCCACTACCGGTTCTCCAGAACCTGCTGGATTTCACCCCTGGCCAAGGGCTATCTGTACTGTGGGAGCCCTGACCAGCTCCCCACCCCCTTCTGAGCATGCGTCATCCCGACAGCTGCCTGGCAGAGAAGCCCAGCCGTCCATCACCTACCGGGCCACGCCCTATTGCCCCCCCCCCTTTCCAAGGAGGCCCGGCCACGTGCAGGGCGGGAGCTCCCGCCGCCGGCTCGTGCGCATGCGCATACGCGTTTCCCCCCCCCCCTTTGCCGGATTCCTGAGGGGAGGACATTTGCACGGGTGGGCGCTGCCCTGAGGGGTCGCTTTTGCCACCTTCTCCCTTCTTAAAACCGCCGAGGGGCAAGCGGGAGAGCGGTGCCCCCCCTCCCCTCTCAAGGCAGCGCCTTCCCGCCTTGGCCAGGGCTGTCTGAGGCGGGCGGCTCCTCAGTCCGTGAGGAGCGAGCGCGCCCTTTTTTTTTTCAACGTGGGAAGAGGCGAAGTTGTTGTGGGAGAGGTTTCTCCCTCTCCCTTCCCCTTCTCCTCTTTCGGGGAAGGGGGAAACTTTTTGCCGCCCCCTCCCTCCCACCCACTAATATATTCGCGTCGCCTCACACTTTCCCAATGGGTTACCAGCTGCAACGCTCCTGAATAGCGAGCTTAATTGGGTTTTGTCATGCAGAACACCGCCCGTCTCTCTCTCTCTCTTTCTCTCTCACTCTCCCCCCCCCCCCCCGCGGGACAAAAGGGCGGGAAGGCCGAAGCCGTTTTGGGGCGATGAGGCGAAGTTTTTTTTTCTCTCTCTCTCTCGCTCGCTGCAGCTGATTTGCACGCCTCGCCCCTTCGCCTGCCAGACCCCCGGTCCCTCCCCCGGGGACGGCGACACCCTTTCGGGCTCCCGGAACGCATTTCGCGCGGCTGCTCGTATTTTTTGAGAGGCTTTTGAAGCGCGTCCTTGTTCCAAGTCCCCCGGTTTTTTTTTTTTAATTTATTTATTTAGGCCGCTTGAAAGGGAAGCGCGGAAAGCGCGGCTCCTCTGCCATTTCATTTCATTTTATTTATTTTTTTATTAATTTTGTATTACATAATATATATATAAGCATGAATTAAATACATAAAATGAGTACAATGAAAGGGACGGTAGACACGCTGCTGACTGAAAGGGGAAAAAAAACCCTTGATAAGAAATCAGACCGTTCCAACGGCCGATCAACAAGAGGACCAATCAGCTGCTTAGAATTTAAATATAGCTCGAAAGGAACAACCAATCACCGACCGATGGGAGGGGGGCGGTCCTTGGTGCTCTCTTGTTTTCTTGCAGACATTTCATTACCCTAACTAGATAATATCAGTGTTACCGGTAGTAAGGAGCACTGATGACACTAACACTGATGATCTATGGAGATTCTTAGTCAACAAGGTCATGGTTGTCCCAAAAGTGCTTTTTCAGGAAGCAACTGGACTTTCTTTGAAGACATTTCGCTTCTTATTCAAGAAGCTTCTTCAGCTCTGATTAGAATCCAGTCAGGACTGAAGAAGCTTGCTTATTTATTTATTTATTTATTTATTTATTTATTAGTTCGATTTATATGCTGCCCTTCTCCGGAGACTCAGGGCGGCTTACAATGCGTTAAGCAATAGCCTTCATACTTTTGTATATACCTGCTTAGTAGGGCTTTTTGGCCCCCCCAAGCGGTGTTCTATTTTATACAAAGTCAGCTTATTGCCCCCACAAACCGGGTCCTCATTTTACCTACCTCGGAAGGATGGAAGGCTGAGTCAACCTTGAGCCTGGTGAGAATTGAACTCGCAGTAATTGCAGGCAGCTGGCAGCTAAGTGCTACTTTAACAGCAGTTTTAGTCCGCTGCGCCACCAAGGCTTCTTGGATGAGAAGCAAAATGTCTTCAAAAAGAAAAACCAGAAAGTGCAGTTGCCTCTTGAAAAAGCGCCTTTGGGATAGCACTGATGTTACCTAATTTGGGTAATGAAGCATCTGCAAGAAAACAAGCTCAGAGAGCACCAAGGACCCCACATTTCAACTCTGAGCTACAAATATTCTCCTTTATTGAGGGGCGGGTTTCAAACCCCGTCGCTACTGGTTTGCTTGTGGGTGCACAGGCGCGTGAGATGCTTCTGCGCCTCCTCCCGCCGCCGCTACCGATTCATCTGATCCGGGACGAACCAGTAGCAAACCACCACTTCTTTTATTAGTATCAACTGACCACACAAGACATAAGCTAAAGAGGAATGCAGGTAATCCTCAACTTAAGGCCACAACTGAGCCCAACATTTATTTTGCAAAGAAATTTGAGAAATTTGTTAAGTGAGTTTTGCCCCATTTTACAACTTCTTGCTACATTTGTTAAGCAAAACATTGCAGTTGTTAAATTAATAGTTGTTAAGTGAATCTGGTTTCCTCATTGACTTTGCTAGTCAGAAGGTTGCAAACCGTCACAAATGTGAGCCAGTTGTCATGGATCCAAATGTAAATCACGTACCAGTAACCATGGGAATGCTGCAATGGTCATAATATAGCCTTTACTGTCATTGTACATTATGTATACAACGAAATTGGTTAAGTGAGAAAAATGGTCATAAGTCACTATTTTCAGTGCCGTTAAAACTTTGAATGGTCACTAAATAAACCATTATAAGTCAATTACCTGTAGGACAAGAAAATCCTGATGATGATGTTACCTGGTCTGGTAATGAAATGTTCAGAAACTAAATTGAAACAAGCTTGGAAAGCAAACCACTGACATAATCTAAAAGCTACAAGTATTTTCTATTAGTTCTTGATAAGTGTGTTCGGATGTGGAGGGCGCAATAGTAAAGGAAGTCCTTGACTTAACTGTTTAGTGACTGTTCAAGTTACAACGGCACTGAAAAAAGGGACATGACCGTTTTTCACACTTATGACCGTTGCAGCATCTCTATGGTCATGTGAACAAAATTCAGATGCTTGGCAACTGATTCGTATTTATGGACAGTTGCTGTGTCCACAGTCACATGATCAACTTTTGCAAACTTTTGAGAAGCCAAGTCAGATTCACTTAACTGGATTGCTGTTTCACTTAACTATGGCAAGAATAGTTGTAAAATGGGGTAAAAGTTACTTAACAAATGTGTCACAATTTTGAGCTCAATTGTCATAAGTTGAGAACTACCTGTACACAACCACACCTCGGGGAAATTGGGCACCAATCTGGCTCACGCGCAGTTCATCTCGCAGGTTCCTGGCTCTCTGCTCGGGTGGCTACTAACCATCATTGGCAGCTAACAATTAGCTGCCACCTGCTCCTCTTCCTCCTTTTCTGCTGGTTGTGTGGACACCTGGAGTCAGGACGGTGATTGGATGCAGCTCTTCAATACTTGTTTAATTGCTATTCTGCCTTCATGACCTAAGTCCTCAGGGAAAAGTCACTTTTCCACAATTCTCCCCATTAATAATCCCAGGGACATATTTCATTGCCAGGTCTTTCTGAAGGACCTGGCGTGCTTCATCTGCCTCCCTGGTTCGAAAAGATGCCAAATTAACTGCCAGTTTCCTTTCCCTTGTGCATTTGGCCCTCAGGGAATCACTCCAAAGCAACCGCTCCTTAACCCTTTGCCTGCCAAAAGGTCCCTGTCAAGGGGGGGGGGCGGTCACCTGGCCAGAGGATGTCCCCCTTTGGACCCCCCTCCCAAAAGGAGCCTTTTCTCTCCACACACACAATGCTTTTCTCTCCCACCAGCGCTAATTCTCACTTTTCTTCCAATTTCGTCATTTAGCTTCAGAAAGAAGAAGCTAATGTGATTCTGTAGCATGTTCCTGTTCTTTCTTCACCAATATTCTTTCTTAATTGCATCATTTTTACTACTGCCATCAGTGACATCCATCCTTCCTTGATACTGGTTTTGTCGCCACCATCCTCTCTCATGGATGCCTCTGCACTTGCTTTTTTTCACTCTCAGACTCTTAACGTACTGGTTTTTGTCACAAGTTTATTCCACACCTTTAATAAATGTGTATGCCTAGATACTCAGGCTAGGCTCCCCCTTACTTTTCATCCATAATGTGATTTGTAAACTCAGCCATCCTACTTTTTAAACTCTGAACCATTGCTTAGCATGATCATTGAACTCTGCCTCTGTGGCTCATTGAACAAGCCACAATTGGAACAGCATTTAGAGCAATGTGTGAATCTATCCATGCTGTCATTTCTCACATTGGTCTGTTCATCTTTATCCCGGATCACAGAAAAGCTTGCATTCCTTCCCTTGCTGTTAATTAGAGATAAATTTGGTAGACAATTACTTCCATAATATCCTTTCTGCACAGTTAGATAATGGGATCCTCATCCTGACTGCAGAAAGATGGAATTTAGCCTAATGTTCTTCTGTCTTTGACATTCTTGATTCCCTCCCTTGTGTGGCTGTATCTCCTCTTTTCTCACCATCACTGATGTATCCCTTTTCTAATAAATTATTAGATCTTTCACACGTTTCTACATAAATTCATTCATTCTCCACCTACTTTTGGCATATCCTCCCCTCCCCTCCTCCTTGCATACACATACCCACACTGTGCGCAAAGTCTCAAGCTTGCACTAAGCATACTTGGGGCATTTCCTCACTAGCCATTCCTGGCATCTTCCAAATGAACAGTGCTGATGCAAGCAGGCTTTATATCACTCCAGTGATCACCAACTGCTGCCCTTAGGCCAATAATCATGACAGAGGAAATGGCCCTGAAATCTGAACTTGAGTAGTGAGGGTGAATAAAATCAATCCACCTGCCTGGGAATGAGAGAAGGTGAGCAATAGAACTGCAATACATCTGAACTTCTTTAGCTGAGGAGGGAGAAGTGGAAGAAAGGAAAGAGAAATGGTCCTTTCCAAGTTTAAAGTTAAATAAGCAATAGTTAATTGCTTAACGCATTGTAAGCCGCCCTGAGTCTCCGGAGAAGGGCGGCATATAAATCAAATTTTAAAAAAATAAAAATAAAAAAGGTCCTCATAGAACAAGAAAGGAGATGTGTGAGGAAAAAAAATTCCTGTTGCAGCTCTCCTTTCTTAAGGCCAAACTTCCAAAAGCACTTTTTAGAGGCAATTTTGGGAGTTTCAGGAGAGCAAATCTGATATCCCCGAACTAGTTAAACCAAGGTGTTTGTATTCCTTCTTTTCCAAACAAACAACACCACTATCTGCTTAAAGGCAGCATTCAGTTTCTGCCTTCTCCATCCTGTACAGGTGATTGACATAAGAGTCGGCGTCCCACGTTATTGTACAACTCGGAATCCCTCACTTTGTTTGACTTTGGGAAGCATAACCCAATGAAACCGGCAGGTCAAGTCCCCCATCCAAGTCCATTCTTTCCCTAAGCGGATTTTCCTCCTAGAGTGCCCTGGTTAAGGCAGCTTTGCTTGAAGTGTCATCCCCTTGAATTGCTTTTCAGCTCCAGGCCTCGAGGGAGCCAGTCAGGAGTCACTTACTCAGAGCTGGGATGCTTAACACAAAGTCATCAAAGTCCTCCTCTGCTTCTTGTCTTAAAGTGACAGGCCTCCTTTATTGGCCTGTTTGAACTACGCCTCCTGCCTTTCAGGGTCCTTCTATCGATCTTTGTCTGCTAGTCAGGGAGAAAGCAGACATTAAAAAGCAAAGCCTCGGGCAGTGCCAACTTTGGCTCCCCAGCAGATTGAATTTGTCACCCCTTCATAAATCTGGAGTGACTTTTTTTCCACAAGATGAAAATGTGTGTCCTGAACAGGAGTTTCTCTCTGAATAGGTAGATTTTGCAACACCTATGGAAGATTTTTATTAATTCAGCTAATACAGGAGATCACAACTGACTGCCCTGGGAAACTAAGCAGGATCAGCTCTGGTTAGAACTTGGATGGGAGGTGGCCTAGGCCTGGAATTGCGGTCTCCAAGCTACACTGGATGTCAGAGGTGTGTGCATGTATCCCAGAAAAAGGCAAGGGTAAAGACTTTCATATTGGCACCAACAATGCTACATGAAATCATTATATGAATCTCCTTGGAAGATTCTTGATTTTAAAGATGAGATAAATTTCAATGGCTGGTAGAAACTAGAATTATTTATTTTACTACTGTAATTCCCTCATTCATCAAGTGGTTCTCAGTCTGACTAGCTCATGAAAATCTGAATTTCAACTATGGCTTACATGATTGCATTATTAAACTCACTGATTACAGAGATCCTATTTACAATTACTGTAAAGATACTTGGGAGCCATCTAGATTTTCACTGGTTCCTTTGGACCACTAGTAGGGATCCGTAGAGAGATCTCAAAACATCCAATTAATCAAGCCATTTCTGATCAGTATCAGGTCTCCTTTCAAACTGTTTCAAAAGCACATTTGGAGGAAGCTTATTTCTTCTGTGGAGTGAAAACATAAAATCTGCCTAGTTAAGACTCTACATTGTTAATGTGGTTGGCCTTTTAGCACAGTTGCACCACCAGTAGAGTTGAAATCTGCTTTCTCAGGGAGATCTTCCTTTTAAACACGTTTAGGAATGCTTGCAGCAACTGACTAACTAGTACATGCAAATCCTGATTCCTGTTTTTGACCAAGCAGCCTGCAATTATAGTAATTAAATCCAGCATTCAGTTTCATAACTGTATTCTATCTCAAAGTTTCTTTATATGCAGTGAGGAATATAAATGGACAACTCTTTCAATAGCTCATTCAAACTATACTCCCTGAAACGCTTATTGCTATCAGAAAAAAAGAGTAAATCTTTTGAACAATCTACAACTGAAGCAAAAGGCACTGAAAGTGTTTGATAATGACTAATTGGTGTCAATTATAATCTGAATAGTTTTATTATGGTTTGGCAAACCATGGATTAAAAAGTAGGTACTTACCAATTGAAAGTTATTTGCAAGTAAACCCCATTGACTTTGTTACATTTTGTAAATAATATTACAAATTATTAGAGAAAAGTAATTCAAACCACTGAGAAATGGTTCTTCTTTGAAGAGAAATGCCTGTTGAAGGAATAGCCTCAAGTTATGGGCTGAATTAAATTTTGTGAAAGCTTTTCTTATATATGAAGCATGGCCCAGCTTAGTGTAATTAAGTTATAATAGGTAATTAGTTGTCTGCTGACAACCACTTGCCAGAGTGGGAACATGATTATTATTTAGAAAAGAGTTTTGGCAGCCAGAAAAGAAGTTCACAATTTGTGGACCATGAGACAAAAACAACTTTTGGATGTGTGCCCAGGGGCATCTAAATTGGCTTTCTACTGGGGAGAGACACAGAGCACAGCTGTCTCCTCATAACTTGCTGGTAATCCATGTTGAAGCTGTAGAATAGATCCAGAGGTTGGATCACTATCCTTTCTCACGCTGGCCATATGGGAGTTGTTGGATATGGTGCTAACCACTGTCCAGAAAGGAGCTGAACTAAATTCTCACCTCTGTTCACCAGGCTGGTTGGATAGGTGGAGGACTCAAGTCCAACAAGATCTGGAATGTTAAACCTGAATTAAGGTTTTAAAGACAGGATCTGTTGCTCTTCTCAGTGATTCTAAAGAGTTAATTCTGCCCTATCTGGTTTTAGAGAAATGATGGTAAAGAAAAGCATAGGAAGATTAAAGATGAGGAAGCTATGGCAATGGACTAGATCAGCCTTTTCTGCCCTCCAGATTTAGGAAAAAGTCATCTAAATCCAAACTGGATTATAGAATGTAATTAACATTTTCATGAATGTAGTAATTTCTCCTTCCTATTATATTAGATATCCCAAGATGGGAGTAGCTTTGTAGGAGGAGAGGTTCCGAGGGAACCCTATACTTTTGAAGAGTCAGTTCTACTTCTTTTGAAAGGGGGCACCCCACATGCCCTGGGAAATGGGGATAATGCAGCAAACTCACCTGTACTTTGAATCAAAAATGGGGAAGGGAGATACAGGATAGATTCCAAAAACTCCTGGAAGTGACCACAACGGCCTGATTTATCAGATGTTACATGCTTAAAAAAACAAAAACAAATGAAGTTTTGATCAGACCAGGATACCTACCATCTTGATTTCTTTTTTAAAAAAAAATTGATCAGACCAGGATGCTTAACATCTCCTGCAGACACCACTAAATCAAGCAATTTTGCACCATTTTTAAGTAGTGTCTGATCTGTTTTAAGCAGTTTCAGAAAAGGCTGACTCTAAGACCTTTGAGTATAATTTACCTGAACAAATGAAAGCAAGGGCCTTTGTAGCAAGCTAGCCCTTGATGGAAGGGGATGCTAACTTTTTCTGTCTTACCCTTGCAGGGTAACCATAACCGAAAAGGGAGAAATCTGCAAAGTTTTTACAGAGTTCTCTACAAAGGCCAGTATTTCCCTTTTGTTTTACAAAGTTGCTGGTTTAGGGTACTTTTGTTTCCTCTTCTTTTTTTTTCTTTCTTTTTAAAAAAGCAGATTCCACCCCCACTTCTGGTCCGACCTCATTTATTTAAATAAATATAAATATACATTTGATATAAAACTATTTCCCTACAAACCAGAGCATTCAAGGACCCTCCAGAAGAATCTTTCCCCCTCCCCTTCCCATTTCAGATAAAGAGCGGTACAAAACAGGTTTTAGTCGAGCTTTTTTCTCTTCTACTCTTTTGAGTCCCCTAAATCTTCTCTCCTAATTTGGTGGGGGGGGGGGTGAATGAGGCTGCGAGCGCTTCCCCTCCGCCGTTGAGGTGGCAGGGCAGGGGGCTCGGGATCTGGATCTCCCGCTTTTGGGGATCAACCAGATTGGCAGCTGTTTGGGGTAGGCAAAACACCCTGAGTTCGGGACCCGATCAAAACAACCGAGGGGAAAATGTGTATTGGTTTCGTCTTTTTCGAATCCGGCTGGGGGCTCTGGCCTTGGCGATCGTCCGCGGAGCGCTTCAGTCCGGAGGGGGAGCCCCTCACAACGGGGAGACCTCCTTGTCTTCGTTCGCCGAGGCCGGAGACAGCGACTCTTCGTCCTCGGATCTAGGGAAGCGACCCGGGTTGCCGGCGCAGCTGCAGCCGCCGTGCGTGTTCCGCTGGGCGCCCTTGCCTTCCTTCTTGTGCTTCACCCTCCGGTTCTGGAACCAGATCTTCACCTGCTTCTCCGACAGGTTGAGGTACGTGGCGATCTCGATCCGCCGCAGCCGGGAAAGGTACATGTTGGCCGAAAACTCCCGCTCCAGCTCCAGAAGTTGCGTGCTGGTGAAGGCCGTGCGCATCCGTTTGCCGTTCTGCAACGGGCTGGCGCTGTCCGAACCTCCTGCGGGGAGGGGAGGGAAGGACCCAGAAGAAAAAAAAAGTCCGGTTAAAAAGCCCAGCTTAACCCAACCTTCCCTTCCACTGTCCTCCTTGGCATCCTGGACCACAAATCCCTTTTACCTTCCCCTTCAACCTCCGCCCACCTGGAGCAACCGGACCCGAAGCCCGTCAGCAGGACAGGGACGTACCCCTCCCACCAATTCCACTCCCCCCCATACACACACACACACAAACATTCCCAAGTCTTCGTTTGTTGCTTCCCAACTCCTGTCAATTACAGGGAGTTAATAATGCCTTTGAACACGGAGGCTTCGCACAATCCTCTCCATTGATTGAAAACCCTGCGATCGATTTGGCTAAGGCCGCCTTCTCAGCCAGGGAAGTTAGGTGTCACTTGCCCCTGGGGGCTGAATGAAGACCTTTCGCCCGCATCTCCCATCCCGCCGCTTCGATAAGGAGGGTGCGACTTTTACTATGGTGCACCGGGAGAGGAAGGTGGGGAGGGAGGGGGGGGGCTAGAGGGGTTTCACCCATCTCTTCGCTTCTTCTTTTTCTCCATTCTTTTGGCCAGATGGAGATTACGCGGATTCTTTTCCTGGGTTCAAGAAGAGAGATCCCACCTTAACACCCTAAGCTACAAGTTGGAGTTATTCGATGGGAGCAATCAAGCATGCTTCGTTTTTTTTTTTTTTCTTTTTTCTTTTAAATAATAATCTTCTGGCAGGGCGCCCTTCCAGGATAACGCTGGAAGTCTATCTATATAGGTCCTAGGGTGGCTGGGATGCATGGGATTTGAAATCCAAACAATCTGGATGGCTTTTCCTCGGTCCAGGAGGCCCTGCTTCCAGAGAAGTGGTGTGTTTACCCTTGTGGACCTGTTCTTGGTTCTAATTGATAATTCGGCTCAGGAGGAAGAGAAGGCAAGGAGTCCCGAGCGGCTCCTCCGCAGCCCTTCACTTCGTCAGGCTCCCCCAGGAGAAGCTTCTCACCTGAACGCCGCGCGGGGAAGAGCAGCGCCTTCCTAACCGCGGCTAACTTGGCCCAAAAGTTCCCAGATCTCCATGGGATCCCGAAAAGGATCCCGGAGCCAAGAGCTTTTCCTTAATCTGGGGAGATTAACCGGCTGGGAAGCGGAGAAAGGGAAAGTCAGGCGGCTCCCTCCAGGGAGGCGCGACCCTTTCCGAGAGGGCAGGGGCATCCCGAAGGAGCTGAACCCAGCCTCCCTACCCACCCAGAGCCCGGGGACAGGACCTACCCAGGCCGAGGCAGTGGAAACGCCGGGGGTCGCTCATGCCGTAGGCGGCCGCTGCGCAAACAGGTGGGTGGGCCAAGACTTGAGCCGCCGCCGCCGCCGCCGATGCCACCGAGCCGTGGGGCGGCTGCTGCTGCTGCTGCTGCTGCGGGGCCGTTGGCTGCTGGACGTGGCTCATCCGGGGGCAGAACTGACCCTCGCCGCCCGCCCCGGCTCCTCCGGGAACGAAGTGGCCTTTGAGCAGCGGGAGGGAAGCGGCGGCGCCTCCACCGGCCGCGCCCGCCCGCGCCGAGGCGTGCAGGTGCGAGGTGACACAGAGCGGGCAGACGCAAAACGAGCCGCCGCTCTTGCGCGAAGGACAGGCGGGCCCGCCGGCTACGGACATGACCAGAGGAGCCGGCACGCCCAGAGGAATGAGGAAGTCCTGCCCGGGGGGCGGCGGAGGCGGCTCCGGCAGGGAAGGCACCACCGGCCTGGCCGCCGCGTCCTTGACGATGAGCGAATCCACATAGAAGGAGCGCGACATCGCGGACAGGTGCTCGGGGTTAGCCGGGTGAACCGGCTTCCTCTCTGGGGCCGCTCGCCTCCGCGAAAGTCCCTGGGGCGAGCTCGGAAGGTGCTTATGGCTGGGAGGCGAACAAAGGGGGGCTCGCGAGAGGGCTGGTCTTAAAAGCGACCCCCCCCCTTTCTCTCTCTCTCTCTCTTCTCGTTAGACCTCCCCTGGATCTCCCTCTTCTCCTCTCCCCCCCCCCCCAACCGCCCCACCGCCTTCTCCCGGTGGAGCGATTTATAGTAACTACTTCACGCACGTGATGCCTGGCAATCGGCGCGCCTCCAAAAGCCCGCTTGTTCGGAGCCTTTTCAGTGGATCCCTTCCCCCCCCCCCACCTCCCTCCCCGAAACAAAGCGGGTGGAGGTGGGAAGCTTAGCGAGAGGCGGGTGTGTGTGTGTGTGTGTGTGTGTTTTGTTAATTCATTGGGGTTCGCCTCCCCGCCTCTGCGCCCTTTTGCAAGAGCGTCCGGGTGGTGGCCAAGTTACAACTTCGCCACTGCTGGTGTTTTTTTTGTTTTTTTTTTAATTAGATTTATACGCCGCCCTTCTCCGGAGACTCAGGGCGGCTTACAATGCGTTAAAGCAATAGCCTTCATACTTTTGTATATTTTATACAAAGTCAGCTTATTGCCCCCACAACTGGGTCCTCATTTTACCTACCTTAGAAAGGATGGAAGGCTGAGTCGACCTTGAGCCTTGGAGAGATTCGAACTTGCAATAATTGCAGGCAGCTGAATGTTAATAACAGGCTTTTAGTCTGTTGACCTATCCAGGCTATCTGTTGGATTGAAGGCCCCTTCCACCTCCCCCACCATCCCACCCCACCGCTTCTCCCTGCCCTCTGCTTTGCTTGTCGACTTGAGATGCCCAGGCTGCGCTCACCTTAGCTACTGAATTTGCCCGACGTCTCCCTTTCCACCACACAGAAATTGACAGGGTTCACAGTACACTAAATCACCCCTCCCACCCCTCCCACCCCCCAAAAAATAAACCCTGAGTTGAAAAACTAACCAAACTTCTCCCGGTGGTCCAAATGCAACCCACTCCCCCTCTTTTTAACCGTCCCGCGATGTGTGACGGCCACAGAAGCGTCTTTTCAGCGCTGTGTAGAATTATTACACAGGTGCGGCTATAACGAGGGAGACATTCAGTGCTACGGTCTGATTCTAGGTGATCCCGCGGAAACTCGCTTGGCTGTCCGACCCAACCCAACCCAACCCAACCCTAGGGCTCGTCTCTCCTCTCTTAAGGGGGTGCCGTGTTGGGGTGGGGAAGTCAAGTTGTGTTTTTAAGGCAGCCTTTGCTGACTAAATAGGGATGCGGTGGTTCAGTGGCTAAGACGCTGAGCTTGTCGATACAAAGGTCGGCAGTTCAGCGGTTCGAATCCCTAGTGCCGCATAACGGGGTGAGCTCCCGTTACTTGTCCCAGCTTCTGCCAACCTAGCAGTTCGAAAGCACGTAAAAAATGCAAGTAGAAAAATAGGGGCCACCTTTGGTGGGAAGGTAACAGCGTTCCGTGCGCCTTTGGCGTTTAGTCATGCCGGCCATATGACCACGGAGACGTCTTTGGACAGCGCTGGCTCTTCGGCTTTAAAACGGAGATCAGCACCGCCCCCTAGAGTCGGGAACGACTAGCATATATGTGCGAGGGGAACCTTTACCTTTACCTTTTCTGACTAAGTGCTGGGTTGAAGGTGAAATGTCCTTCAGTCCATATTGGAGGAAAAAGCAGATTGGAAAAATCCTGCCCCTGCGCTGGTTCTCCTATCTATCCACCCCCATTGTTGGGGGGTGCCCCATCGCTCTGGACAAAAAGCCTTTCTCAATCCGTGGCTTGATTGATCACACCCCAGATATAGATTCCCCATCCCCGTCCGTTTGGAACAAAAGCCCTTTTTTGATTTCAATGGGAGTTACTTCCCGAGTAAAATAGGATCGGCTTTGCGGATTCAAGGCTGCACGTTTCCATGGGTAGAGCGGAATAGGATACAAAAGTAGCGGTGATCTTTTAGATCTTCTGCCGCTGAAGGTAAAAGGGATCACCGTTTTTTTTCCTCCTCCTTCAGGTAATTCGGAAGCTCCTTTGCTCGTCTTGGCACGCGTTCACACACACACACACAGAGTTCACGAGCGAGGTAGGCGCCAAAGAGCGCCTTTCTCCCTTTCCTAATTTTTCTGATTTTTCTTTCGTGTCGCGCTTAGCTCTCGTGTATTCGGTGCAAAGGTGGAATCTTATTCCTTTTTTTTTTTTAACTTTGGAGCGAATCCCGGTTACACCGAGCCTTACCTCTGAGAAAATTGGGGGGGGGGGGGCGATCAACCTCGACTAGGTTCCGTTGGTTGAAACGATCAAGCGGGGGTCGCTGTTTTTCATTCAAGGCCAAAAGGAAAGAGGAGGAGGAGGAGGCCTTTCACAATGGAAGTATAATCCCAAGGATTATTTCAGTGTGTAGGATTTCTCACCTCCCGTTTACTGGAAATGTCTATGGGAGATTCTCAGTCATCCAGATCGTGGTTGTCCCAAAAGTGCTTTTCTTTCTTTCTTTCTTTCTTTCTTTCTTTCTTTCTTTCTTTCTTTCTTTCTTTCTTTCTTTCTTTCTTTCTTTCTTTCTTTCTTTCTTTCTTTCTTTCTTTCTTTCTCTCTCTCTCTCTCTCTCTCTCTCTTTCTTTCTTTCTTTCTTTCTTTCTTTTTCTTTCAAGAGGCAACTGCACTTTCTCGTTTTTCTCCGAACGCTTCTCATCCAAGAAGCTTCAGAGCTGAAGAAGCTTCTTGGATGAGAAGCGAAAGGTCTTCAGAGAAAAACCAGAAAGCGCAGTTGCTCTTGAAAAAAAAAAAAAAAACACCTTTGGGACCTTTAGTGGACAATTGACTTCAACGGGCCTGGTTGACTGATAGCATTGTGATTAACACCAGCTGCCTGCAATTACTGCAGGTTCGAATCTCGCCAGGCTCAAGGTTGACTCAGCCTTCCATCCTTTCTAAGGTAGGTGAAATGAGGACCCAGTTTGTGGGGGCAATAAGCTGACTTTGTATAAATATACAAAAGGATGAAGGCTATTGCTTAACGCATTGTAAGCCGCCCTGAGTCTCCGGAGAAGGGCGGCATATAAATCACATTTTTTTAAAAAAACGGGTAAAAGTTGAGTTGAGTAAAATCAGCAGGAGGAACTCCTCTGGAACCTCTGGATTTCCACGGAGTACTTGAATGCAATCCGATAGTTTTCGTGCCAGCCGTGCGCAAGTGGCTGCCACTGTCACATTACAGAATAACAGAGCTGGAAGAGGCGTTCTCCAGCCTTGCGCTCCAGATTTCCACGCGGTCTCCCATCCTAAATTCAGCCTTGCTTAGCCTCAAAGTCCAAACTCGACTGGAGGAGGGTGTGCGAGCTGTTGAAGTGGGGTGGGTGGGTGGAGATGGGGAGATGTAGAGTTGGCTTCCATCCTCATTGAAAGGCTGTAAGCCGGGAACAAGCGAGCAGGTCTGGTGGAAGCTGCTTAAAATACGTTTCTCTTTTAGTATAATTTTGCTTGCGCGGTTCAAGGTTTTTTGGGTTTGTTTGTTTTTTTGCATTTTGCCACTTTTGCCGGTTTGCAGCTCTAAATTGAACAACTTTCCTCTAAAAGGAAAGCCTCGCGAGCAGAAAAGGACCACCTAAACATGCCCTTTTCGAAATAAAGATTCCTAGGAGATTCCCCGCGATCCACAAGCAGGTTGGCAAAAGGGCGGAGAAGCCAGTGGAGTTGAGGAAAGGGTCCCAAAGGTGCTCTCCCCCCCCCACAAAGAGGTGACTTGGACTTTCTGTTTTTTCTTTGAAGACCTTTCGCTTCTCATCCAAGCAGCTTCTTCAGCTCTGACTGGATGGTGGAGAATGGAAGGATTTATATTCCTGGTACACAGCTGGTCATTTGCATTCTTTTTAGAGGGTCGTTGAGATCACTTGGAGGTTTTAATCTGTGCGGGGGGGGGGTCGCCTGAGTCATTGAGAAGTTGGGAGCTGTGCTTTCTGCGGGATGTTGTCTGCCCTGGGTCCCTTCACTGTTGAAGACAGCAAAGCGAGGGTGTTTACCTTGGTGGCGCAGCAGACTAAAGTGCTGTTAAGTAGCACCAGCTGCCTGCAATTACTGCAAGTTCAAATCTCACCAGGCTCAAGGTTGACTCAGCCTTCCATCCTTTCCAGGTAGAGTAGAGTAGAGTAGAGTAGAGTAGAGTAGAATTAAAGCAGAATAGAGTAGAGTGGAGTGGAGTGGAGTGGAGTGGAGTGGAGTGGAGTGGAGTGGAGTGGAGTGGAGTGGAATGGAAGAGAAGAGAAGAGAAGAGAAGAGAAGAGAAGAGAAGAGAATTCTTTATTGGCCAAGTGTGATTGGACACACAAGGAATTGTGTGATCCCAGGATGATATGAAGCCAATCAGTTTTATGGTTAATTGTCATCAGGTGGGTGAGGGTTTAGAATAGAATAGAATAGAATAGAATAGAATAGAATAGAATAGAATAGAATAGAGTAGAGTAGAGTAGAGTAGAGTAGAGTAGAGTAGAGTAGAGTAGAGTAGGTGGGTGAGGGTTTAGAATAGAATAGAATAGAGTAGAGTAGAACAGAATAGAATAGAATAGAATAGAACAGAATAGGGTAGAACAGAGTAGAGTAGAGTAGAGTAGAGTAGAGTAGAGTAGAGTAGAGTAGAGTAGAGTAGAGTAGAGTAGAGTAGAATAGAATAGAATAGAATAGAATAGAATAGAATAGAATAGAATAGAATAGAATTCTTTATCAGCCAAATGTGATTGGACACACACAACGAATTTGTCTCCAGTGCATAAGCTCTCAGCGTACATACAAGCAACAAGTGATAATCATAAAATACAATAATCATAAATCACAGATACAACACTCAGTGATAGTCATAGTCTTCTGGGCAACAGGTGATTTATCCAACGCCTGGACCTTTAAGCTTAGGTCAAGGGCCGCACTGGCCTCTGCAGTTTAGTGAGGAGCAAATGACCTCAGAACTAGAGTTATGGGGCTACATCAAATAATCCAGCCTCATATCTGTCTGATCAACTGAATGTAAATGTTTAATTATCGTATTCTTTGTTTCAACCAAGCCCTATACAGGTAAACCTTGACTGAACGACCCCAATTGAGTCCAACATTTATGTCGCGAGAATAAGAAATTTGTTATGTGAGTTTTGCCCCATTTTACGACTTTTCTTGCCGCATCTGTTAAGTGAGTCACTGCAATTGTTAAGTTAGTAACACGGTTGTTGAGTGAACCTGGCTTCCCCATTGACTTAGCTTGTCAGAAAGTCGCCAAAGGGGATGACATGACCCCGGGACACTGCGACCGTCATAAGTATGAATCAGTTGCCAAGCATCCAAATTTTGATCACGTGACCACGGGGATGCTGCAACGATCATCAAGTGTGAAAAATGGTCTTAAGTCGCTTTTTTAGTGCCATTGTAACTTTGAAATGGTCACTAAATGAACTGTTGTAAATTGAGGACTAATTGTATATTCTGGCTGTTGAAAGGATACTTATAAAAGGCTGTCTCAAAGTTGGGTCCCCTTTAAATCCAAAGTCAAAACTTACGTACTTATACCACTAAGTCCTACATTAGTTTATTCAGAAGTACATTCCACTGATTGTGTTCACCCAACACAGAGGTCTTTGGTGGGGGGAACCAGCAACACGTGTGCCATGAGCTTCTGATGCAACTAACATGCATTACTGTGTCAGACGATGTGTCGCAAGTAAAAAGTTGTATCGTTTCCTCATTGTGTCACATTCACATGTCATCACTTTGAAGTCATCACCATTTGTTACCCATGCTAACTGAACTGTGATTTACTGGATTAACCTAGTTGCAGGATGGGCTGTGTTCTGTCCCCAACCACACGCACATACACCAACAGACATTCAAGAGTTAAAGACCAAACCAGCCGGCAAAATCCTTTTCCTTATGATAATGGAACTTGGCAACAAACTAGTGGCTGCCTGCCAAAAGTTTATTATTTACAAAGAAGAGAGATAACTTCTCCCCACTTCTGATACATCAAAAGAAACAGCTCAATAATTACGGAGTCAATCAACTCCAGAGATAATCCAGCAAAGTCTATAGCCAAAAGTCCAGCAATGCAGAATGGCGTGGAAGCTTTCAGCTTTGTTCGTCACAAGGTTTGACTGGCCACCACGCTCCCTTTTATATCCTGTGGGGTATGGTCCAGTGACTCAGCCTAATCTCGGGCACGCCTTTTCTTCTGTTGCGTGCACTTATCTCTGCGACGCTGGCGTGGATCCAGCCAAGACTCATTACCCTCATCACTGTCCATCTGTGGCTGCGTGGACGTGCTTGGCCCCGGCCCTATCTCTTGCCCTTTGGCGGACACCAAAGGCATTGCCAGAGAGGAGGGTTCCAGAGAGGGAGGCCTTGCCAACTCCTCTCCTTCACTCTCGGAGTCCTCTCCTGCCGACGACACAGGCTCAGATAACGGAGCCACAACAATGACAGGCTAAACCAATGATAGGGTTTGCCTGCATATGCTGAACCACAGATTGCCTAAAGCCATTTGGGCTTAGTGTAGCATGTCGTGTGAATCTACCCAAAGGCTGTTGGTCTTTTCCTAGATAAATGCATGTAGAATGACAATGGGTGAACCGTATTTTAATGGAGGCTATCAAACTTAGAACTGCAGCTCAGTTCTTAGCTGGGATGTTTCTCTTCTTTGAGTTGTACAATTACATCAAAATGAGATCGATTAGTCTCCTCCTCTAGCGGATTTGCAGATTCAAGTCTTCTTCTTATTATTATTTTTTTAAAAGTAAACAAAAACAGAGTTGCCATTGCCGTCAACACACCATGAAAATCACTTAGGCTTTTATAGCGGTGATGACGCTAGAGCAGTGATGGCTAATCTTTTCTGGACCGACTGACCAAAGCACGTGCGCGAATGTGCACACACGTGCCTGAACACCCAAAATGCAATGCGCATGTGGCCCCATGCATGCAGCCTGCCCCGTGCATGCACACGCCTCCAGAGACCCGAAGACCAGCTGGCTGGCGGGAGGCACGCGCGCATGCACAGCGGAGCTGAGCCGACGGCTCGCGTGCCATCAGAGAGGACGCTGCACGCCATCTTTGGCACGCATGCCATAGGTTCGCCATCACGGCTCTAGAGGCAACCCCCCCCCTCAAGCTTCACACCTGTTCTTTGAGTGGAAGTACAACTTACTTTGGGTCAAGTAAATAAAGAGCCTTGGTGGCGCAGCAGACTAAAGCGATGTTAAGTGACACCAGCTGCCTGCAATTACTGCAAGTTCAAATCTCACCAGGCTCAAGGTTGACTCAGCCTTCTATCCTTTCGAAGTAGGTAAAATGAGGACCCAGTTTGTGGGGGCAATAAGCTGACTTTGTATAAAAAAAGAACACCGCTTTGGGGGGGGCGAAAGCCCTACTAAGCAGGTATATACAAAAGTATGAAGGCTATTGCTTAACGCATTGTAAGTCGCCCTGAGTCTCCGGAGAAGGGCGGCATATCAATCGAACCAATCAATCAATCAATCAATCAATCAATCAATCAATCAATCAATCAATCAATAAGGAGCCTGGATAGCTCTGCAGACAAAGGCACTGTAATTTAACATCAGCTATCTGCAATTAAAGTAAGTTCGAATCTTGCCAGGCTCAAGGTTGACTCAGCCTTCCATCCTTTTTAAGGTAGGTAAAATGAGGAGCCAGTTTGTGGGGGCAATAAGCTGACTTTGTATAAATATACAAAAGTATGAAGGCTATTGCTTAATGCATTGTAAGCCACCCTGAGTCTCCGGAGAAGGGCGGCATATAAATCAAACCAATAAATAAATAAATAAATAAATAAATAAATAAATAAATAAATAAATAAATAAATAAATAAATAAATTCCCGATTCCTGAATCTGAGGACTACCCATTGCAATATATGCATCTTGTTGGAATTCTCAATTAGTGCACCCACTGCAATCCCCTAAATTCACTTAAATGACAAAGCCTACCCTTATAGAGCCACCTTAAGGCAGTAGTGAAATCTAAAATTTGTTACTACCGGTTCTGTGGGTGTGGCTTGATGGGGGGAGGAGTTTAATGTGACTCGGTGGGCGTGGCCAATTTTTTTTTAACTTTTAAAACCATTTTTTCTACAACCTCTTCGGCGAAGAGGTTGTAAAAAAAATGCTTTCAAAAGGCTCTGACGATCCTAGCTGAGTTGCCTGATCGGCAGAGACTTTTTTTTCCTTTTAAATGCCTCTGACGATCAGGCAACTCAGCTTGGATCGTCAGAGGCATTTAAAAGAAAAAAAGGGGTTTTTTTTTCTTTTAAAAGCCTTTGATGATCCCAGCTGAGCCCAGCTAGTGATCATCAGAGGCTTTTTTTAAAAAATACTTTTAAAAGCATTTTTTCGGCCGAAGAGGTTGTAGAAAAAATGCTTTTAAAAGTATTTTTTAAAAAAAGCCTCTGATGATAGCGTGGCTCAGCTGGGCATGGGGAAGGGGGGGCAGGGATTTTTGCTACCAGTTCTCCGAACCACCCACCTCCATCGCTACCGGATCGGGTGATCCGGTCCAAACCGGGAGCATTTCACCCCTGCCTTGAGGGTATCCTTGGACTGTTTGAGAGAAAGTGTGGGGGGAGATCTACGTACTTCAATACCAATGGAGCTAAGGATGGCTTAAGACTCTCTCCCGTATGAGGGCTCCTTGGTGCTCTCTGCTCGTTTTCTTGCAGATGTTTCATTACCCAAACTAACTAAGTAACATCATCAGTGTCTCCCTTATGGCTCAGAGGATGAGAAGAATGCAACCTTCTGAAACACATCACAAGAAAAAGTTGTCAGGACAGAGGAGTCCCATGGTTAGATACAAATGGGAAATGACCTGAAGCTAAAAAATAAAGGGATAGAATATCTACGGAGATTCTCAGTCATCCAGGTCCTGGTTGTCTCAAAGGTGCTTTTCTCAAGAGGCAACTGGACTTCCTTGTTTTTTCTCTGAAGACATTTTGCTTCTCATCCAAGGAGCTTCTTCAGCTCTGACTTCCAGTGAAATCCGAAAGTGAAGAAGCTCCTTGGATGAAAAGCGAAACGTCTTCAAAGAAAAAAAAAACAAAACAGAAAATCCAGTTGACTCTTGGAAAAAAACACCTTTGGGACATAGGGATCGAATAAAACTCAAACCGCTGCTATCTTATGTATTTGAGAATTCTGAGAATAAGTCTATTTAAGTCACTGGGTCATACCATTATATCTTAAGAGTGAGAATGGTAGCTGGATCCACAGGAGAAACTACATCACTTCAGCTGACTGCTAGTTCAGCAGATCAACGGATCAAATCTCACCGGCTCAAGGTTGACTCAGCCTTCCATCCTTCCGAGGTGGGTAAAATGAGGACCCAGATTGTTGGGGGCAATATGCTATTTAGTATACTGTCTTTGGTGTAAGCCGCCCAGAGTCCTCGGAGAGCGGGCGGCATAGAAATATGACTAAATAAATAAATAAATAAATAAATAAATAAAATAAATCACTAATAGGCTAAATAGATTTTAGCTTACTGGGTGGTGCATACCCAGCCAATGAAATTACAGTAGTTTATTCTGCAAACTCAGAAAATTGGGTTAAGGGAGCAAAAGGTGCTTCATTTATTCATGGATAAGTAGGTAATAGGAACAGAAGTTTTGTGTGTGTGTTTGTGTGTTTGTGGGTGGTCAATTTGTCATTCATATCTGAAGGAGAAGCCCATGTGTGAATGAAGCAGAGCCAAATGTCCTTTATAGAAGGAATGAGGCAGAGGTGGGTTTCATCAGGTTCTGACCAGTTCTGGAGAACCGGTAGCAGAAATTAAATTCTGACTGGTCCCACCCCCATCTATTCTCTGCCTCCCAAGTCCCAGCTGATCGGGAGGAAATGGGGATTTTGCAGTATCCTTCCCCTGACATGGGGTGGGAATGGCGATTTTACAGTATCCTTCCCCTGGAGTGGGGTGGGAATGGAGATTTTACAGTATCCTTCCCTTGGAGTGGGGTGGGAATGGAGATTTTACAGTATCCTTCTCCTGGAGTGGGATGGGAGTGGAGATTTTATACAGTATCCTTTCTCTGGAGTGGGGTGGGAATGGAGATTTTACAGCGTCCTTCCCTTGGAGTGGGGTGGAAATGGAGATTTTATACAGTATCCTTCCCCTGGAGTGGGGTGGGAATGGAGATTTTACAGTATCCTTCCCCTGGAGTGGGGTGGGAATATAGATTTTACAGTGTCCTTCCCCTGGAGTGGGGTGGGAATGGAGATTTTACAGTATCCTTCCCCTGGAGTGGGGTGTGAGTGGAGATTTTATACAGTATCCTTCCCCTGGAGTGGGGTGGGAATGGAGATTTTACAGTGTCCTTCCCCTGGAGTGGGGTGGGAATGGAGATTTTATACAGTATCCTTCCCCTGACGTGGGGTGGGAATGGAGATTTTACAGTACCCTTCCCCTGGAGTGGGGTGGGAATGGAGATTTTACAGCGTCCTTCCCCTGGAGTGGGGTGGGAGTGGAGATTTTACAGTATCCTTCCCCTGGAGTGGGGTGGGAATGGAGATTTTATACAGTATCCTTCCCCTGGACTGGGGTGGGAATGGAGATTTTACAGTGTCCTTCCCCTGGAGTGGGGTGGGAATGGAGATTTTATAGTATCCTTCCCCTGGAGTGGGGTGGGAATGGAGATTTTACAGTATCCTTCCCCTGGAGTGGGGTGGGAATGGAGAGTTTACAGTATCCTTCCCCTGGAGTGGGGTGGGAGTGGAGATTTTATACAGTATCCTTCCCCTGGAGTGGGGTGGGAGTGGAGATTTTATACAGTATCCTTCCCCTGGAGTGGGGTGGGAATGGAGATTTTATAGTATCCTTCCCCTGGAGTGGGATGGGAATGGAGATTTTACAGTATCCTTCCCTTGGAGTGGGGTAGGAATGGAGATTTTACAGTATCCTTCCCCTGCCACGCCCACCAAGCCACACCCACAGAACCAGTAGTAAAAAAAATTTGAAACCCACCACTGGGAAGTAAATGTTGCATATTAGTTTTTGCTCCCTGACGTCCGAGGAGGAGTTCACCTCAATGGGGAAGTATGAAAACTGTTGGGAAGGGCAGAAAAGGTTCTGGGGAGGCTGTTAGATTGAACACCCCATCTTAAAAGCTCAGGAGCTCCAGCCTAATATGAGCCCCAAAAAGAAAGACAGAAGATAAATGCAAATCCTTATCCTTTGGGATGATCTCTATCTAAAGTAGGGCCAGATGAAAATCAATCCATTGCTGACTGCATTCTCCAAACAATTTATCAGAGAGTTGTTCAGCATCACAGGAACAAGTGATCCCAGATCTTGGGTTCCTGGGATCTTACTCCCAGCCTCTTAGGCCCCGTTACAACACACGCAGCCGGTTTCAAAACTATTCTGGAAACTCTCGACCATCCCGCACCTGGGCGATCGCTTCACTTGCTCGCACAAAAGAAAAGGAAAGCTGGGTCACTGAACGATTTATGGGTGGCAATCAAAGCTGGATGCCAGACCGCTATTCGAAGGCGATTAGGATTCAATTAGAAAAAGTTTCCTGGACGGAGGGGTCCCGGGAGGGTAAACAGGCAGCTATTTCAGAAATGCGCTAATCCCAGGTCTTATGACAACCATCAGGCCAACCCAGCAGCACGGATCAGCCGGGGAGAGCCTAGTTATGGCTGGCAAAGCCCATGTGAGACAAAGCAGCAGCGGAAGGAGGTCTTCTGTCTCTATTTAGGCTCCTTCCTGCCAACAAAAGGGCGTATAGTCAAGGCTATGGTTTTCCCAGTTGCAATGTATGGCTGGGAAAGTTGGACCATAAGGAAGGCTGAGCGCCAAAGAATTGAGGCCTTTGAGCTCTGGTGCTGGAGAAGACTCCTGCGAGTCCCTTGGACTGCAAGGTGATCCAACCGGTCAGTCCTAGAGGAGATCAATCCTGACTGCTCTTTAGAGGGCCAGATCCTGAAGATGAAACTCAAATACTTTGGCCACCTAATGAGAAGGAAGGACTCACTGGAGAAGAGCCTAATGTTGGGAACGATGGAGGGCAAAGGAAGAATGGGACGGCAGAGAACGAGGTGGCTGGATGGAGTCACTGAATCAGTAGGCATGAGCTTAAATGGGCTCCAGAGGATGGTTAGAGGACAGGAAGGCCTAGAGGAACATTGTCCATGGGGTTGTGATGGGTCGGACACGACTTCGCAACTAACAACAACAAGCTGGGGTAAAGTTGGCCATATTGCACTCAGGTTTTGATGAGCAGGTCAGCCTCACTGATATTCCTTTAAGGAATTCAGATCTGAGCGCAATGCATTCAGATGTACAGAGCCCCTCCATCTTATAAGACTGGTTTGATCCTTGCAGGTTCAGCCAAATTGACAATGCCAAGCCCCAACTGGAATAGGGCTCTTTCTGAATCCTGAGTCTTTTTAATACAGATTCAGACATTCAGTTTCTGCGGTCCCGCTCCCTTTGGATCTTCCAAAGCTAAATACCTTTCCTCAGACCTATTGGGTCGAGTAAATAGTTCAGGGTGGTTTGTGAAACAGGTCCCAGCAGCTGCTGTCTTCCATTTCTGGTCCCTACTCTAGACTCACCTACTGAATTCTTTATACAATAAAAACGAAAACAAAAACTACCCAATTCCATAAGAATGCTTTTAGGCCTTCTGGTTTGAATAGCATTTTCAGTTTTTGTAATGTGGTGTTTCTTCACTTGGTTTACCCCAGAATATATTCTGCTAGGCATAACACCTGGGGAGAGAGGAGAATAGAATTAGAATTAGAATTAGAATTAGAGTTAGAGTTAGAGTTAGAGTTAGAGTTAGAGTTAGAGTTAGAGTTAGAATTAGAATTAGAATTAGAATTAGAATTAGAATAGAATAGAATAGAATAGAAGAATGAAGAATTAGAAGAGAAGAGAACACAATACAATACAATACAATACAATACAATACAATACAATACAATACAATACAATACAATACAATACAATACAATACAATACAATACAATACAATATGTCAGAGTGTTTACAGAGTGACTACTATTTTGAGACACCCCAGGAGCAAAATACAGAACACAGAGGTTTGTCTTACAAACAGTGGTTTATATACAAGACTTCTATATACATACATACACGTGGTAGGCACATACCAGGCAATCAATCAATCTTCAACTCTACACAGAGAACTACAATGCAGATAGAACATAACAAGGAGAGTGATGCACGAGGAGAGAGAGATACGCCCGCTCATGGCCTCCCTTATATAGACATCTTCTTAAAACGGCAATAACCCTGCTGACTCATCCTCAGTCGTAAAGAGGCAATAACGCTGCTAACTCATCCTGGTCCACGGCCTTACAGAGGCTGGTCTGCTTTAAATCGTCATGAATAGAGTAGAGTAGAGTAGAGTAGAGTAGAGTAGAGTAGAGTAGAGTAGAGTAGAGTAGAGTAGAGTAGAGTAGAGTAGAGTAGAGTAGAATAGAATAGAATAGAATTCGAATAGAATAGAATAGAATAGAATAGAATAGAATAGAATAGAATAGAATAGAATAGAATTCGAATAGAATAGAATAGAATAGAATAGAATTTGAATAGAATAGAATAGAATAGAATAGAATAGAATAGAATAGAATAGAATAGAATAGAATTCGAATAGAATAGAATAGAATAGAATAGAATAGAATAGAATAGAATAGAATAGAATAGAATTTGAATAGAATAGAATAGAATAGAATAGAATAGAATAGAATAGAATAGAATAGAATAGAATAGAATAGAATAGAATAGAATAGAATAGAATTTGAATAGAATAGAATAGAATAGAATAGAATAGAATAGAATAGAATAGAATAGAATAGAATAGAATAAACTTTATCGTCACTCTGAATGTACACTAATTGGCATACATTAAAAATGAGATTTCGTTGCATACGGCTCTTAAAGGGTCACCACCTCCAATTTTACACTACATAAACATGACAAGATAAATAATTAAATACAAAATTATGTACATACCCACATATATTATATGCCACAGAGAAACAACACAGTCTATTTCAGATGTATACATGTACATGGCGAGAGAAACAAATCTTGTGAGTTTACCAGACGGATGGCATAAGGAACAAAGCTGTTCCAGAATCTGGTAGTCCTTGCTAGAAATACTTCAAAACTGACATTTAACTTACAGTTGAAATGTATCTGTAATAAACTGAATTCAGGCAGATCAGCAGAGAGGGTGTCCTTTCCCTTAAAGACTTCTCAAAGGCCGTAAGAAATTGGGATCATCAGCATTTGAAGGGGGTAATTGCTTTGACAAATCAAATGTAGGGAGCCAAAGAGAAAATAGGAACCGGCCCAAGGTATTTCCAACCCAGGCGGAATGATGCAAGGCGTGCGCCCACAATCACACTGGCCTTCCTGGCATTTTTATTTTTCCAAGAATTCTGTCCGATAAAAATTTCATTGTCCATTAAGTAAATCCCTGAAATGAGCCTATAATGAGCTCTAATTGCTACGACTAGTTGAGCCACGTGGAAGGATTTAGAAGGTATTAAGGCAGTTGGGTACAGAGCTTGGGTTGTTACCTCGCCATTACTTTCATAATTCAAGGAGAAAATTAGTCCTTTTAAGGGAAAATCCTTTGATTCCCCTTCATCCTGCTCGGGGGTGACAGAATCTAGCTTTGTCTGCTTTCAGTTCAAGACGGTGTAACAAATGAGAATGTAACAAAACCTCTCCTCTTTTTTTAAATCACTAAAAGGAGAAAGGAGAAGAAAAGGGGAGGGGAAAAAAAAGAGCCAGAGTTTTTAAAAGGAACATCAGCAATTTCCTGCATTGCCTCATTCACACAAATCATGGTTCCCCCCCCGGGTCCCCCTCCCAAAAAGAAAGCAAACATAAGCCAACAGGCATGTATGAAAGTGATTTATTTTTTAGAACTCACTAGGATTCGGTTTTGAGGGCTGTTCCCATCTCAGTATAACCCAGAGTTTCTCAACCTTGGCAACTTTAAGATGTATGGACTTCTACTCCCAGAATTCCCCAGGAAATTCTGCGAGTTGAAGTCCACATACCTGGAATACTGCAACCAATTTTGGTCACCACGCTACCCAAAAAAGAAGAAGAAGAAGAAGAAGAAGTTGAGAGTTTGGAAAAAGTTCAGAGAAGAGCAACTAAGATGATCAAAGGCTAAACCGGATGAGGACCGGATGAGCAGGATTTGGGTTTGGCTGGTCTAAAGAAAATAAGAATTAGGGGGTGACATGATAGCAGTGTTTCAGTATTTGAGGGGCTGCCACAAAAGAAGAGGGAGTCAAATTATTCTCCAAAGCATTGGAGGGCAGGACAAGAAACAACGGTTGGAAACTGATCAAAGAGGGAAGCAACCTGGAATTAAGGAGAAACTTCCTAACAGTGAGGACGTTAACCAGTGGAACAGCTTGCCACCAGAAATCGTGGGCGCTCCCATCACTGGAAGCTTTTAAGAAGAGACTAGACAGTCACTTGTCTGAAATGGTATGGGTTCTCCTGTTTGAGCAGTGGGCTGGACTAGAAGACCTCCAAGGTACCTTCCAGATTTCTATTCTATTCTATTCTATTCTATTCTATTCTATTCTATTCTATTCTATTCTATTCTATTCTATTCTTCATTCCAATATTCTATTCTATTCTATTCTATTCTATTCTATTCTATTCTATTCTATTCTATTCTATTCTATTCTATTCTATTCTATTCTTCATTCCAATATTCCGTTCTATTCTATTCTTCATTCCAATATTCTATTCTATTCTATTCTATTCTATTCTATTCTATTCTATTCTATTCTATTCTATTCTATTCTATTCTATTCTATTCTATTCCATTCTTCATTCCAATATTCTATTCTATTCTATTCTATTCTATTCTATTCTATTCTATTCTATTCTATTCTATTCTATTCTTCATTCCAATATTCCGTTCTATTCTATTCTTCATTCCAATATTCTATTCTATTCTATTCTATTCTATTCTATTCTATTCTATTCTATTCTATTCTATTCTATTCTATTCTATTCTATTCTATTCCTGTCAAGATTTGAGATTCAGGAGTCTAACCTAACCTTGGCACAAACATGCCTTGCTGACAACCTGGTTCTACATTTTCCCACCGCTTTCACTTTATTCGCCTCTTGTGACTTAAATCAGCCTTAACTGTACCTATGTTGGAGGAACATTTTGTTCTCATGGTGATATCATCCAAAGATAACCTGTTGATGGATAAAGATAGATGGGCTTTGTCACTGTTATCTTAGAGGGAAGTCAGAGAACTTGGCAACAGGAACAGGGAAGAGATTGCCAAGGGTATTTTTATTTTGGAAGAATTCTGTCCGGTAAAATTTCATTATCCATTAAGTAATCCATAAGTATTGTTTTCGGCCAACTCCAGGACAGCTGGAGGCTCTTTGAGTCTTGGTGGTGGGCTTAAATTTCATTGTGATGCTATAAAGGCTGAGCGCCAAAGAATGGAGGCCTTTGAACTCTGGTGCTGGAGAAGACTCCTGCGAGTCCCTTGGACTGCAAGGCGATCCAACCGGTCAGTCCTAGAGGAGATCAACCCTGGCTGCTCTTTAGAAGGCCAGATCCTGAAGATGAAACTCAAATACTTTGGCCACCTAATAAGAAGGAAGGACTCGCTGGAGAAGACCCTAATGCTGGGAACAGTTGAGGGCAAAAGAAGAAGGGGACAACAGAGAACGAGGTGGCTGGATGGAGTCACTGAAGCAGTCGGCGTGAGCTTAAATGGGCTCCAGAGGATGGTAGAGGACAGGAAGGCCTGGAGGAACGTTGTCCATGGGGTCACAATGGGTCAGACACGACTTCACAACTAACAACAACAACAACAAAATCTGTCCTCATTTATCTAAACATAAATTTCCCTCAAGTTTGACTTCCTGGTGATTTGCAGGGATAAGTATCTTTGCACGGTATAGAAATGGTGTGATATTTTGTCTTTTAGGATGCCCCACTTATAAGATGCTACCCATTTCTAGTGAGGAAATGGCCTTTGAAGGAGGTCCCCCTCCTCTTTGTGATTTGGGACAATTGCTGCCGTTCTTCGAAGCGCACGCACAAAGAGAACTGGTAGTAAAGCCGGTTAGAACCCATCCCTGCTGGGGAGAGTGAAAAACGGGCCTTCCGGTCCCACCGGAAGTGGGGAAATGGGCCACTTCCAGCCTCCAGAGGGCCTCCGGGGGGGGGAGGGACCTTTTTCACCCTCCCCAGGCTCCAAGAAAGCCTCTGGAGCCTGGGGAGGGCGGAAAACAGGCCTACTGGGCCCACCGGTAACTTTTTGGCCATCGTGTGCCAAAAGCGGACGGCGCATGGGGGGGGTCACGCGCACATGTGCAGGGTACGGGGGGGACATTGAATTATGGGTGTAGGCACACACGTGCGCGACCCCCCCTGCTCTGTCCGCTTTTGGCACACGATGGCAAAAAGGTTAGCCATCATTGTCTAATCACTCTAATTTAAGTATCTCTTAAATTAGAGTGTTCAAAGCGGAGAAAGCTTTGTCTCTCACTGAAATCGTGTTTCCATACGGCAAAATTTGACCTGATAGATACAAATGAACATTTTTCAAACAAGAAACTGGACCACCAGAGTCCATTAGAGTCACCAACTCTAATTTGGAACTTAGTTGTAAGTAAGGAGTTGAGAGAACTGGTTAAACGTTGGCATCATCTCTCTGGAACCTCCCAGAATAGCTACCTATTGGAAGTGCTGCAGTAAGAGACTTGTAAGAAGTCTCTCTTACTTGCAGTAAGAGCCTTGGTAGTATAGTGGTCTAAGGCACCCTGTTATTAAGCTGGTTATTAAGACCAGCTGCCTGCAATTACTGCAGGTTCGAATCTCGCCAAGGCTCAAGGTTGACTCAGCCTTCCATCCTTTCTAAGGTAGGTAAATTGAGGACCCAGTTTGTGGGGGCAATAAGCTGACTTTGTATAAATATACAAAAGGATGAAGGCTATTGCTGAGCACATTGTAAGCCGCCCTGAGTCTTCGGAGAAGGGCGGCATATAAATCAAATAAAAAAAAAAAGAGAGAGACAATTGTAAGATAGGACTGAAGAAGATCCTCAAAGATCCCATCCAAGATCCTTCAAACCCTATGACTCTCATCCCTCACCGACTCAGGTGCCAAAGATTTTGGGGTTAACCGGTCAGGCTTGCCTGTGGTCTGCAAACTATCCAAGTTAGATGATTCCAAGAGCCAAGGTTGATGCACCCTAGGAGACCCTGCTGCTCATATAGATAGTTCTCGACCTACGACAGTTCATTTAGTGACCGTTTGAAGTTACAACTTCAAAGGGACAGGACCACTTTTCAAACTTAGGACCGCTGCGTAAAACTCAAATGCTTGGCAACCGACTCCTGTTTATGACGATTGCTGGGGGGCGGGCGGGGGGGTGTCTCACGTGATCCCCTCTTGCGACCTTCTCTCAGAGCAAGGTCAGTGGGGAAGCCAGATTCACATAACAACCTTCTTAGTGACTTACGAACTGCAGGGATTCACTTCGCAAACGTGGGCGAGAAAAGTCGTAAAAAATGGGGGTCAACGCTCACTTAACCAACGTCTCGCTGAGCAACTGAAATTCTGGGCTCAACTATGGTCGTAAGCTGAGGACCACCTGTATTCCCGGAAGGTGGCGGCGGGGAAAAATAGTGGTGGTTTTATTTTTATTTTTTTTTCCAGAAAGTTTGCAAGCCAGTAGTTGTCTCTTCTTCATTGCACTGTACATTCCCCTGATGTGTAGTGTGTGTGTATTTTTGTGTGTGTGTGTGTGCGTGTACACACGCCTGTGCAGCAGCTTGCTCCACCTCCCTTCCATGAGGCCATTCTCCAAGCGTGAAGAAGCCCCCAGAATGTTTTATTGAAAACTCTTCGTTGACTTGTAGCCATCCTTTTTTTTCCCTAAGCGTGGCATTGTGAGATGGCTGCTGTGGCACCTCTTCCCAATCTATCCCCCGATTACTCCATTTCCCCCCCCCTGTAACCAGGCAACACTTTCTGAATACCCCAAAATTGAAAAGAACCGCTTAGTCTTCCAGAAAGTCCTCAATAATAGTAGGGAAAAGAACAAAGATCCAGGAGACAACAAAATGCCACAGGGGTGACTTTTCAAGAGCAATTATCTCTCATTAATCAGAAGAACAGCTGCAATATTAATTTTCTCGCTTTCTTCCTTGCTTTTCAAAGTGTTGTCTCTCCCTCCTCACAGCACTCCCAACATTTGAATCATCACAGATTTTGGGCTTCAGAGAGAAGCCACCGTTTCAGGGGCTGAAAACTACACGGCTGACGCTGAAGAAATAGTCGGAAGCTTTAAGGTTTCGGGGAGGGAATGAGAATGACAATGTTAATCACAACTCTTTTTTCTCTCACTTAAAAAGAGAGAGAGAGAGAGAGAGAGAGGGAGAGGGAGAGGGAGAGAGAGAGAGAGAGAGAGAGAGAGAGAGAGAGAGAGAGAGAGAGAGAGAGAGTGAGTGAGTTGTGGCCCGCCAGCGGCCTGCGCGGATCGTGGCTGATCCCGACGACGAGGAGGCTGATGTGGTGTCGCGCCGGCAGCCTGCGCAGCCGGAGCTCGCGTCGGACAGCGAGGAGGCTGTAGAGGATGTGGTGCCAGAGGCAGAGACTCAGCCAGGGCCTTCAGAACCTCCAGAGGCTCCTTCAAGTGGAGAGAGCGAAGTGGAGGAGCCTCTTCTCAATGCTCGGGCACGCAGGGCTGCCAAAAGGCAGGAGTGGCTACTCAGGAGGAGGAGGTCTCCTTGAGAGTAAGGCTTGAGGATAATTGGCCACTCCCTTAGCCTATTTAAGTCGCACGCCGTTAGTAAGTTTCTTGCTGGAAACAACTTGTAATTATCATCAGAGCATTTTTGGAAAAGTCTTATCGTATCTTGTTTTCTGGGCTGGTTGCCAACCTTTGCCAGACTTTGGTTTATTCTTGCTACTTAATAAATTTGATAAGGACCGTTGGTGTGTGTCTATATCCTCGGGAATCCGGAGCTGGGGCAGAACAGAGAGAGAGAGAGATTTACTTTGGATCAAACCAATTCTTTAGTCTGTAGAGATTCTCAGTCACCCAGGTCATGGTTGTCCCAAAGGTGCTTTTTCAGGAGGCAACTGGAATTTCTGGGTTTTTTTTCTTTTGAAGACGTTTCACTTCTTATCCAAGAAGCTTCTTCAGCTCTGACGGGATGGTGGGGAATGGAAGGATTTATATTCCTTGCAGACAGCTGGTCATTTGCATCCGTTCTTTAGAAGGTCCATGAAGCACTTGGAGGTTTATCTGTGTCCTCCAGGTCACCTGAGTAGCTTACTCCTGGTTCCTGTAGTCTGCAATTTCCGCCCCCACCTCTGGAAATTAATTCCTACTCCCACACCATTCAAAGGGTGCCCATCCCAAATTGTATAGCTAAAAGTCTGTAGAGATTCTCAGTCATCCAGATCATGGCTGTCCCAAAAGACAACCTGGGTTATCTCCCAGAGATAAGGAGAATCCAAGACCTCGGTGCCTTCCGCCGTGCCCTTAAAACTTTCTTTTTTCAGCAAGCCGGGCTGGCTTAATATATTTTTAAACATATTTTTAATTTTTAATTGGTTTGTTATCTTAAATTGGGGCCAAATTAATATATATCCTTTTAACTGTTTTTTTAATGTTTGTATTGTATGTTTTTATCTGGTTGTACACCGCCCTGAGTCCCTCGGGAGAAGTTGCGGTATATAAATTCGAAATAAAATATAATAAAATAAAATAAAAAGTGCTTTTTTTTCAGGAGGCAACTGGACTTTCTTGCTTTTTTTCTTTTGAAGACGTTTCACTTCTTATCAAAGAAGAGCTTGTAGTACAGTGGACTAAAGCACTGTGATTAACATCTGCTGCTTGCAATTACTGCAAGTTCAAATCTCACCAGGCTCAAGGTCGACTCAGCCTTCCATCCTTTCAAAGGTAGGTGAAATGAGGACCCAGATTGTGGGGGCAATAAGCTGACTTTGTAAAAATATACAAAAGTATGAAGGCTATTGCTTAACGCCTTGTAAGCCGCCCTGAGTCTCCGGAGAACGGCGGCATATAAATTAAAGCAAAAAAAAAAAGAAGAAGAAGAAGAAGAAGAAGAAGAAGAAGAAGAAGAAGAAGAAGAAGAAGAAGAAGAAGAAGAAGAAGAAGAAGAAGAAGAAGAAGAAGAAGAAGAAGAAGCAGCTTCAGTTCTGAGGGGATGGTGGGGAATAAAAGGATTTATACTCCTTGCAGACAGATGATAATTTGCATCCTTTTAGAGCTGTGATGGCAAACCTATGGCATGCGTGCCACAGGTGGCATGTGGAGCAATGTCTATGGGCACGCGAGCGTTGCCCCTAGCTCAGCTCCAGAGCACATGCATGTGCTGGCCAGCTGATTTTCAGGCCTTCTGGGCCCTCCAGAAGTCGGGAAACAGGCCGTTTCCGGCCTCCAGAGGGCCTCCAGGGGGATGGGAAAGACTGTTTTCGCCCTCCCCAGGCTCCAAAAAAGCCTCTGGAGCCTGGGGAGGGCAAAAAAACAGGCCTACCGGGCCCACTGTGCCATCGTGTGCCAAAGGCGGGGGAAGCGGAGGGGGGGTTCACGTGTGCATGAATGGGGGGGATGCATTGAATTATGGGTGTGGGCACATGGGCACGTGACCCCGCCCAATACTCCCCACCGCTTTTGGCACACGACGGCAAAAAGGTTAGCCATCACTGTTTTAGAGGGTCCTTGAAGCCCTTGGAGGTTTATCTGTCTCCTCAGGGTCTACTACTACTCATTACTCAGGAGACCCCGAGGACACAGATAAAACCTCCAAGGGCTTCAACAATGTTTGATAACTTTTATTGCCACCGTTGTTAAGTGAACCACTGCGGTCGTTAAGTTGGCAACGTGGTTGTGGAGCGAATCTGGTTTCCCCGTCGACTTTGCTGGTCAGATGGTCGCAAAAGGGATGATTCCGGGATAGTACAACGTTCGTAAATATGAGTCAGTTGTTAAGCATCTGAGCGTAAATCACATGACCATGGGGATGCTGCAACGGCCGTAAGTGTGAAACATGATCATGTCACTTTTTTTCAGCGCCGTTGTAACTTTGAACCGTCACTAAATGAAGTGTTGTAAGTCGAGGACTACCTGTATTATGAAGCACTAACAAAAACTATCTCTTAAACAGGGCCTTTTAAAGACTGAAAAGGCTGGGAATAGAATGCTCATGTCAGCATCCCCTCATACAGACATTCTTCTTGCCTCATCCTATATAAAAATGCAATTTTTCTCCCTTATTTTCTTCCCATTGCAGTTAATATTTTAGTAAATGGGGCAGGGGTGAAATCCAATTTTTTTTTACTACCGGTTTTGTGGACGTGGCTTGGTGGGCGTGGCTTGGTGGGTGTGGCAGGGGAAGGATACTGCAAAATCCCCATTCCCTCCCCACTCCTGAGGATATTGCAAAATCTCCATTCCTACCTGACTCGGGGGCCAACCAGAGGTGGTATTTGCCGGTTTTCCAGAACCTGTCAGAACCTTTGGTGGGAAGGTAACAGCATTCTGTGCGCCTTTGGTATTTAGTCCTGCCGGCCAAATGACCACGGAGACGTCTTCTGACAGCGCTGGCTTTGAAACACCACCCCCTAGAGTCAGGAACGACTAGCATGTATGTGCGAGGCGAACCTTTACCTTTATCTTTAGTCTAGAGAAAAGAAGAACTAGGGGGGGACATGATCAATGGTGGGTTGCCCCTGGTTCGCACCAGTTCTATAGAACTGGTAGTAAAACCGGCGGGAGGCTCCGGCCACCGACCATCTAGGAGTCTCTGGAGGCTGGGCAAAAAACGTCACTTCCTGTCCCACCGGGAGTTGGGAAATGGGCCGTTTCAGGCCTCCAGAGGGCCTCCGAGGGAGTGGGGAAGGCTGTTTTCGCCCTCCCCAGATGCATAGAGAGGATCTAGAGCCAGGTGAGGAAGAAAAACAGGCCTTCCCCACCCACTCCAGGCCCTCCGGAGGCAGGAAACAGCCTGTTTCCCTACTTCTGGTGGGCCCAGAAGGCCCGAAAATCAGCTGGCTGGCGCGCGCATGCACACCAGAGCTGAGCTGGCATGCCCACTGATATGGCTACACGTGCCACCTGTGGCACGTGTGCCATAGGTTCACCATCACTGGTATAGGATCTCCTGCTCGAGCAGGGGGATGGACTAGAAGACCTCCAAGGTCCCTTCCAGCTCTATTCTGATTTATACCTCTTTAACTGTCTGGTTTGGTACCTGTCCCAAACAGGACCAGTACAGACTTCAAGAAAAACCAACTGCAACCAGCCTGCCTTCCATTGAGGATCTGTACACTGCACAAGCCAGAAAGAGGGCTGAAAAAATATCTACAGACCCCTCACATCCGAGACACAAACTGTTTCAACTCCTCCCTTCAGGGCGCCACTACAGAGCGTTGCAAGCCAAAACAACTAGACACAGGGACAGTTTTTTCCCTCGTGCCATGACTCCGCTGAACACCTAATTCCCACAGCACTAAGGATGTTTATCCATGTAGTAGGGCTGCATTGCTATTATCCTTTCCTATTATCTTCTCCTATTGGTATCTTACGATTAAGATTACTTTGTTGTTTGTTGTTTATATGTACACTTAGAGTTTATGCACCAGAGACAAATTCCTTGTGTGTCCAATTACACTTGGCCAATAAAGAATATTGTGTATTATAAACTTGGCTGAGTTGTGCAGTTGCTTCTGCAGAAGTGAAATATATATACTGAGGCAAGATTTCTTAGTTTTAAGATTTCTTAATTTGTCTCTGACCGGCTAATAACATACATGTTAGGACAAAGTTCATTCTTCTTGTTTCCTTTGTAACGTTTGATATCACCAATATAGGATGGGCTATCAAGAGGAATTGTGAGTTTGTGTGATTACAGAATGGTGATGGGAAATTGTCCTACAATATTTGAAAATGAGTCTTCTTGTTATTTTAAGGAGGACTGGAGAATATGAAGTTACAGGGCTTCAGGCAGGGGTGAAATCCAGCAGGTTCTGATAGGTTCTGGAGAACCGGTAGCAGAAATTTTGAGCAGTTCGGAGAACCGGCAAATGCAACCTTTGGCTGGCCCCCGAGTGGGGTGGGAATGGAGATTCTGCAATATCCTTCCTTCCCCAGGGGGAAGGATATTGCAAAATCTCCATTCCCACCCCACTTTGGAGCCAGCCAGAGGTGGTATTTGCCAGTTCTCCAAACTACTCAAAATTCCCGCTACTGGATCTCCAGAACCTGTTTGAACCTGCTGGATTTCACCCCTGCCCTACACTATTTCTGACAGATGGCAGTCTCCTTGAAAGCCTCCAGTGATGATGCTCCCGCAACTTCTGTTCCATGGGCTGATTGTTCTCACTGTCAGAAAATTTCTCTCTCCTTGTTCAGTTTCCATCCATTATTCCTTGTCTGACCTTCAGGTGCTTTGGAAAATAGTTTGACCCCTCCTCCACTTTGTGACAGCTCCTCGAGTTTTTGAACAATGATATCATGTCTCCCCTGGTCCTTCTCTTCACTAGACTAGCCATGATCAGTCCCCTAATGAGAGGTGGGTTTCAGCAGGCTCTAACCAGTTCTGGAGAACCGGTAGCGAAAATTTTGAGTAGTTTGGAGAACCGGTAGTAAAAATTCTGATGGCCCCACCCCCATCTATTCTCTGCCTCCCAAATCCCAGTTGATTGGGAGGAAATGGGGATTTTACAGTATCCTTTCCCTGGAGTGGGGTGAGTGGGAATGGAGATTTTACAGTATTCTTCCTCTGGAGTGGTGAGGGAATGGGGATTTTACAGTATCCTTCCACTGGAGTGGGGAGGGAATGGGGGTTTTGCAGTAACCTTTCCCTGGAGTGGGGTGGGTGGGAATGGATATTTTACAGTATCCTTTCCCTAGAGTGGGGTGGGTGGGAATGGAGATTTTACAGTATCCTTCCTCTGGAGTGGGGAGGGAATGGGGATTTTACAGTATCCTTCCTTTGGAGCGGGGAGGGAATGGGGATTTTGCACTATCCTTCCCCTGGAATGGGGAGGGAATGGGGATTTTACAGTATCCTTCCTCTGGAGTGGGGAGGGAATGGGGATTTTACAGTATCCTTCCTCTGGAGTGGGGAGGGAATGGGGATTTTGCACTATCCTTCCCCTGGAACGGGGTGGGAATGGAGATTTTACAGTATCCTTTCCCTGGAACGGGGTGGGAATGGAGATTTTACAGTATCCTTCCCCCACCAAGCCACGCCCACCAAGCTATGCCACGCCCACAGAACCGGTAGTTTAAAAAAAAATTGAATTCCACCACTGCCCCTAAACATCTTGGCTGCTCTTCTCTGCACTCTAGTTTCTAGAGTCTATACATCATGGACATGGTTAATGATTTCAGTATCTCAGGCCACGGTGAGAATTTTCTGCCCAAAGTGGTTTCCATGCCCACATTCAGCTGCCCCTTTGCCTCGCAAATTACAGATTTTTCTCTCATGCTGGCTGGAGGATTCTGGGAGTTGAAGTCCACAAGCCTTAAAGCTGCCCAGTTTGGAGACCTCTGCTATAAGACACTCAGCCCAACGGACGCGGCAGCCAGCGCATGCGTGCAGGGGCTCTCTCGCGCAGGCCGGCGAGAGAGGCGGGGCTTCTCGACTCCTCCAGCCAGTAGCTGCCGAGGCTTCCGACGACCGGATGTTGTGATTGTGACTGTTCCTGTCCCTCCCCTTCCGGGGGAGCTCGACGGGCGCTTCCTCCCGGCGGTTCTGAGGGAAAAGATTTCAGCGAGTCTTTTTCTTTTTTTTTCTTCTTTTTTTCGGGGCCCGGGCAGCGGCGGCGGCGGCGGTTGTGGTGGCCGCTTGGGCTGACCGTCTCCCTCGCTTGGCTTCCCGGCTCTCTGTCTCTCCTCCGAAGGGGCCTCGGGAAGAGTCACGGTGGCCCGGCCTCGGTCATGGCGGACTTCGACGAGATTTACGAGGAAGAGGAAGACGAGGAGCGGGCCTTGGAGGAGCAGCTGCTGAAGCACTCGCCGGACCCGGTGGTGGTGCGCGGCTCGGGCCATGTGACCGTGTAAGCAAGGGCCGCGGAGAAGGGCGAAGAGGGCGGCGGGCGCTAGAAGGCCGGGCGGGCGAGCCTTCCCGGGGCTGCTGCTGCTCCTCCTCATCCTCATCCCCAGCCGACCTTTCATGCGGCTTCTTTTAATCCGGTTTGAGGAAACCGGCCTCTCCTTTCCACACAAGGCCATCCGTAGTGAAGGACCGCCCGCTAAAAAGGCTCTTCATTCCGTTACAAAAGCCCCCGGAGAAGGAGAGAGAGAGAGAGAGGAAAAAAACCTCTGCATTCCAGAATTTCCCTCATGTTTTTGCCAAGCGATGTTGTTGTTGTTGTTGTTGTTTTTCTTCCTCTTCTTCCCCCTTTTTTCCCTCCGCCGCTTTTAACGATTCCTCCACGAAAGCGGATTGATTCTTTGGGCTGTTTGTTCCTTGTATGCGGGTAGTCCTCGACTTGCGACCCCAGCGGAGCCCCAAAGTTTCTGTTGCTAAGGGAGACGGAAGGGAGGTTTTTGCCCCGCGTGACGCCTTTTTCCCCCCCCTACCTTAGGGTGTAGGGAGATATATATGTGTGTGTTTGAAGCGTGTCTACATGTCTGCTGCCCCATGTTATGATTTTTCCCTACATGTGTGTTGACCCATTTTACAACTTTTCTATGTACATTAGGGTGTGGGCAGATATATGTGTATCTATGAAGCATGCCTACATGTGTGTTGACCCATTTTACAACTTCTTTCTATGTTAAGGTGTAGGGAGATATATGTGTATGTATGTAGTGTGTGCATGTGTGTTGACCCATGTTATGATTTTTCTTTGTACATTAGGGCGTAGGTAGGTATATGTGTATGTATGTAGTGTGGATGTATGTGTTGACCCATTTTACAACTTTTCTATGTACGTTAGGATGTAGGTAGATACATGTGTATGTATGAAGCGTGTCTACTTGTGAGTTGACCCATTTTACAACTTCTTTCTATGTTAAGGTGTAGGGAGATATATGTGTATGTATGTAGTGTGTGCATGTGTATTGACCCATTTTACAACTTTTCTTTGTACGTTAGGGTGTAGGTAGATATATGTGTATGTATGTAGCGTGTCTACAGGTGTGTTGACCCATTTTACAGCTTTTCTTTGTACGTTAGGGCGTAGGGAGATATATATGTATGAAGCATGCCTACATGTGTGTTGACCCATTTTACAGCTTTTCTTTGTACGTTAGGGTGTAGGTAGTTGTATGTGTCTGTATGTAGCGTGTCTACAGGTGTGTTATGTGTGTGTGCACTTTTGAGAGCAGGCGACAGAATTTCATTTTCAATGGGTGCCAGAGGGACCACAGGAAAAAAAATGACAATAAAGTTGTTCTTGTCTTATCTTGCCATGTTTGTTAAGTGAATCACTTCAGTTGTTAAGTTAGTAACATGGTTATTAAGTGAATCTGGCTTCCCCATTGACTTTGTTGGTCAGAAGGTCGCAAAAGGGGATCACATTCTGGGATAGTGCAACCGTCATAAATGTGAGTCAGTTGTTCAACATCTGGGAATAGAATGCTCATGTCAGCATCCCCGCATACATACATTCTTCTTGCTTCATCCTATATAAAAGTGTAATTTTTCTCCATTATTTTCTTCCTAAACTTCATGTTTGCTCATTTTTCTCCATCTCTTCTTTTGAATTACTAAAATCAAACATAAAATACTGTAATTAGAATTTGCTGAATCTTTATCTGTTCCTGTCTTCCACTTTTCCTCTCCTTTGGTTTTAGAGCAGGTAAATCAGATTAGATCAAAATACTGAGTATTGTATTTGCTCCATATGCAATTGGCAATTGGCAATTTATTCAAGTGCATTGTGATGCACAAATATAGAGAATTGTTAGTTGGCATAGGACTTACATTTTTCATATTTCTTGTAGGGATGTTTTGGAGTACAGATAGTCCTCGACTTAAAACCAGTAATTTAACAACCATTCGAAGTTAAAACAGACACCCCTCCCCCCAAATGGTACTTGCAAACTAGATTCGAAGTTCCAATGCTTTCCCTCTCCCTACAGTAATGCAACCACATTTGGAGAACTCAGCAATGGGTCCTCATGACCATGTGCCCTGCGGTCATGTGACTATGATTTATGATTTTTTTTTCTTGCTGGAAACTGACATTTACTTCTAGTTTTGGCAAAAAAAAAGAGGCCATTATAGACAATGCGTTTGCTTAACAACAGCTTCATTGGCTTAAAAATTGCCGCAAAAAACGTAAGATCATGTCAATCACATAGGTGTCTTGACCGATAACAGTCATGACATATGATGAAAATTCCAGGCTCCATTATCCTCATAAGTCACACACTAACTGTACTCTTCAGTAGTATATTAAATCTCACGACCTGAAGGCAAAAGATCCTTTGCTATATGCTATCTTAAAATCCTGGAAAAAGAGTGTTTGGTTTAAGAAATTGCAGATAAGCGTATACAATTTTGCTATTGTATACAAAACATTATTTCATATAGCTAGTGAAGACTCATGTAGTAGATTACAGGATCTAACTTACCTGGGCTGATACCGAAAAAGCTCAGTAGGGTCAGACTGGGCTAGTACTTGGATAAAGACCATTATGAATTTCAGAGTTGTAGATTAAAAAGTTTAAAAAAAAAAAAAAAAAAAGAAGGCAATGCAGAAGTAAATGTCTTCTGTATTGCTGAATCTGTCCATGTTGAATTTATCTTGAAGGAAACTTTACTTAAAATGATTTGAGTCATTTTGTTTAAGATTCAGAGTATATATTACATATACCCATATACACTTGCATTCAAATTATCCTCTGCAAAGCTTTAAGAGTGACCATATGATTTGTCTGATTGTTTAGTTCAGGCCAAGGGAATATTAGATTATACACTACTACTATGCTTGTAAATTGAATTCCTTTTTGGGGTTTTGGTATGTTGTGTATGTTCATTGTGTGGACTTATTTGTAAAAATAATAATAGCAGGATATAAAGAAAAGAAAACAAACAAGCAAACAAGAAATCATAGTGTCTGGGTCAGTAAGGGATGACTAAGGCAGCATATAAAGAATTAAAACAACATAATTAGGACTTGTCAGGTAAAAGAATGCTTGGAATATATAGCAACAGCAATACTATAGCTTTACTATAGTAAAAACTTAATGCTTCTGTTAATCACAGCCTTGACCTACTCATGTAATAACAAGTTTGACCTTTTTTGTAAGGCATGAAGAATTCCCTTTAATATATAGCTTCTAAATAGGACATGCTTGGTTATTTCAACATGATTGCCCTCATTATATGGAATCTGTTTTTTCTTATGAACTTGGACTTATTTCTTGTGGCTTTATTAATATTGTTTCTCATGATCCTTAGCTGAAATACTTTCAGGAAATTAATCAGTGTAAGAAATAGTGCAAAATTATAGATTTAGTGTGAATTGTTTGAAATTATTCTGGAAAATGACTAATTTAAATTATTGATTTAAATCATATTTGCAGTACTTGACAGTTATTGCAAATAAAGTACAATATCTTGCAACTAAATATGCTCTTAATATCTAGGAGCATAGTAAACATTGTAAGCAGCCCATTTACCTGTTGTGTAAAATATTTGTGAAAGTGAGTTTGAGGGATTACCTTAAAATGATTTTCTGTTTTGCTGGGTATATATTCAGTGACTAGTAACATATATCTTTATCTAATTCATTTATTAAAAGTCCAGAAAAATACATGGTTTATATGCAATATGATATTTCATGTGAGAGTTCAGTTCTTAGGGAATGATAACACTGAAAACAATGGTAATAAAAATTTTGAGTAATATATTCCAAAACTAAGTTATCTGCTACTAACTTCAAACTGGAAGTTACTGGGCTGACAAGACAGTGGGCAAAGAGAATGTGAATTATATAATTTCAGTTTTTCAAAATGTACAAGGAGGTTAATAGTGAAAATGGGGAAATCATTTTTTTAATGAAGAAGTAAGAATACCCAGTAATAATAAAATAGTTTGCTCGAATGCTCGCTGAAATAAAAAAAAAACCATCTTAATAGAGTCACAAAATTATGTGAAGGAAGTTTAAGGTTAAAATTACCGTATTTTTCGCACTATAAGATGCACCGGACCATAAGATGCACATTAGCTTTAGAGGAGGAAAACAAGAGAGAAAAAAATCTGCCTCTGCCTCCCAGCATCCATCCGGTATTTATCTGGCTAGTGTCCTTGCAGCAAACAGCCTAGTTAGCTTCAGCACATTATTGCAGCCCTAGCACGTGGCTCATCAGGGCTCCGCTCTGTTGCGCCCACCACTGGTCAACTGAACTGAGCTGCTGCCGCTGCCGGCGGGGAACACTGGAACCTTTGCTGCCGAGCAGCTGATTGGCGGTTGGATTGGCCTCCCGGAATACTGCCGATCAGATGTTCTAGGGGGCGGGGATCGCTGCCGCCCCCTAGAACAGCTGATTGGCGGTATTCTGGGAGGCCAATCCAACCGCCAATCAGCTACTCGGCAGCAAAGGCTCCAGCATTCCCCGAAGCGGCAGTGGTGCCAGGCAGCGGCAGCAAATGCCGCCACCACAGCAACATTCCACCCCCCCAAGCATTCAATCTATAAGACACACACACATTTCTACCCACTTTTGGGGGGGAGAAAAGTGCGTCTTATAATGCTAAAAATACGGTATATTACTTGGATGCAACTGGCCAGGAAGCCTCTCCTGCATCCCAGCAGCTTTTTTCTATTGATTCAAAGACAAGCAATGAGAGCAGATAGGAAGACAGGTTTTCCAAGTGAATAGAATGTTTTTTTACTATGGCCACTGACTAGAATTACAAATAGAAACACATTTAAAGTAAGTCTTCCAGGTGTCATTTTGGGTTTCTAACATAAACTCCAAAATGCGTTTATTTGTAGTTAGAAAAGAACTCACTTTGCCAGAGACCCAGTCATAGGAATTTTTGTTGCAGTGTTTTGCAAGCCAAAAAAGTGTTCATGATAGTAGTCTGACTTTGAGATAACTCAGGTTCATGTCACTTAACTGTGTCAGCCTTATGAAGAATAAATATATTCAACATACCTTCCTAAGGTTAATACCTGAAACTTAATTTCAAAAAAATTAACTTATTGCAAGTGTGTTTTCAAAGGGAATGCTACCCCAATTTAAAAAGTCTGAAATACTGTTCTCTGATTCAGTTTCCACAAAAAGTTTGGTCTGTTAGCCACAGCATCTTTTGTTGATGCCAGAAATTATTCAGATCCTGGATACACTTGGTAGCTTGTGAAAAATGGGAAGAATAGACTACTAGTTCTTGATGACATTCTTTAGCAATAATTGTCTGGTTCAGGCTGTTCAAGCAGATATTTATAAGTTAGAATTTATTTATGTATTTATTCAACTTATATGTCATCCATCTCACTAGGTGGCTTATAATCATTATGGGTTTGAAGCCCTGCTCTTTCACATTTGAAGTGGACAGTTTTTATTATTTTGGATGTACTGTTTGTTGAGCTGAATAAAATCCTTGATTATATGTGTTTTGTAGTTGAGTAGTTGTCCAACTTTCTAGGGGTGGAAATGCTTAAATATCCTAAATATCTATTACTAGAATACTTGCTCTTTTTATCTACCCTGATAATTTTTGCAAAGTGTATTGCAAACCAGGATCTTTTTTTAAACTTGTATTTACTATATTTGACATAATAGCCCCTTCCTTTTACTACCCTATCACTGCTTTATTGTCTTGGAGCACAACTGTTTGTTTATGTGACACTTAACTATTCTTACGTCTCCATGGGATGCAAATAGATACCAGAGAAATTCTCTTATACTGTTCCATAGCATGGTTATCTTCTGGACATTTGGTCAAAAGGAATGATAAAGCTTGCCACAAATTCTTCCTGCAAAAAGGAAATATAAAGAGAAGTGAATATAAACAATATAAAGGTTTTGTACTGTATCCATGTTATGCATTTGTACTGTTCTGTCCAACACTAATTGGGTATATAAATATTTCTTATTTTTTCTCCAACAAATATATGTCTTGATTCTTTGAAGTTGCCATGGAGGAAAATATATTGAAGACCTGAAAAATACTTTTTTAATTGAAGCCCTACTTCAATTTTCTTAAGAATAGATATCACATACCATTTTTCATATAAGATTTTCTATTACTAATGTTGTATAATTAATCATGATGCTTGTTTTTAGTGGGTAAGGAAATTTTGAATTATAAGATTATCGGAACCAGGTCATCCCTAGAATCGAGTTTCAGCGTTGGCTGAGAATAGGTATAAACTGTAAGCATATGCTAGTTGTGTACTTCGCTGTTGATATAAAATGTAACATTTGTCTTCAGGGGGATTTGTCCTTAGGATATCTTTTAAAAGTCATTTATAAACTAAACGGTTCCTTATAAATTGTTGGGATATCCTTTGGGCTTATTTATTTCTTTAACAACTTTCGATTGAAAAAGTTTCTCCAGAATGACCTGTAATGATGACATCTTTTCCCTCAACCTTACAGCCAAGATGACCGGTGAAAACTTTAAAAGGCACCGAGAAGGAAGAGAAGGCGGCAATGTTTTTAGTTACCAAGTTCTTGTAGCAATCAGCTTAAGCGGCCTGGCTCTGGTCTCGCAGTGCAGGCAGTCCTCCTTTTTTCCTATCCTCCCTCCGGTAAAGCTTTATGACGTGGCGGCTGCCAGGAGACTGTTGCTGGAGAGGAGCTGGCTGCTCTGTAAGACTGGTATACGGTGGCACAGTTTCCCTTATTGCAGCCTCGTAGATTAGCAGCTGCAAGGTTTTATCACCAAGTCTGCTTAACCTCTTCGATTGCTTAGCATTCTGCATCACAGTGCTGCTGTAATTTTCTATAAGCAAGGTCTTACTCAAATTCGCAGTGTCTCCTGTTATGGCTTAGTCCTTGTACCCTCTTCTTGCAGTATAAATTGTACCATTTTAGCAGATTCTAGAAAGGTAATGGTAAAGGCTTACTGGAAGTAAAGTATGCATACATGTATCTTGCAACATATAAAAAAATTGCAAATTGGGGACTTTTGGGGACTGCAGTCCACCTCATGAAAATAGAGGTTTTGTTTTCATCTGGCAAAAGTTTACACACATACACCAGAAGCTGTGGAATGTTTCATATTTCATGCCTTTGAGCCATGCTGTTTAGTCTGCAAGACAGTTTTGCGAAGCTCAAACGTGTGTGAAATAAGTGCAGCAAGCACATACAATAGTAATCTTGGCCACATTACATTTTTCTAGCTGTCTAATGTTACTTTAACATGTATGGCAAGAAAATGGCTTTTCCCCCTTTCAATGGAGATCCTTTTGCAGAATAGGAGTTTGTTAACAGATAACACAGTTCAAAGAAACAAAAGTAAATAAGAAATATAACTGCATGTGTTATATGTATAGCACTACATATAGGTTAAAATTATACCCGGTAACTATTAGAATTACTTCTGATAATTTACTTCAAAATAATTTTTTAAAATTTCATGCTTATTGCTTTTTAATTAAAAGAAAAAAAAGAAGAAAACATGATGGAGACACATAAATTAACAAAGAAAAGGGGAAATGCATTAAAAATGCTTGAACAAAAAATAAAAGAAATATAGCATCCATCAGACCTTCCCCAGACTCCAGAACTGGCCCAAGTTCCTCCCTAACCTCCTCATCATCCGAGTCTGCTGCCAGTTTTGCTGGCAGCTGGCAAGCCACAACACTTAAGACTGTATGTGTGTGCTTGTTTGTAGCTAGAATGGGGGAGGGTCCCTTTATAGACTAGATTCATAGATTGGAAAGTTGTTCCACTGTTGAAATGTTAGGCCAAGTTACAGTTGAATAAATCATGGTAAACCTTTTATGAAGATGTGAATTGGATAAATTTGATTAAGATGCTGTACAATCATATAGATGTTCACTGAAAAGTAAGTCATACTAAGTTCATTAAAGCATATGTAGCTTTCCTTTAGATGCAATTGCTTTTTAGAATTTTTTTTACCATAAGGTATGAAACATAAGCAGAAAAATAACATTGTGGGCTTGTAACATGGAGTTAATAGTGCTTGTAATGTAGGAAGTAAGGCTGTACTGTTATTCAGCACAAACCGAAAACAAAATGGCACAATTTGGAGTGATTGTTAACTCAGTGGACGGTAATAGAGTTGTCAATCTTACCCTTTGATAATAAGTTACTTGAAAGCTTAATGTACTATATAGAAATGCAGCATGATGTGCCCCTGATAAGCGGGAAAAAAGAAACTAAACATGATCATTTAGTGCTTGTTAGCTTTGATGTATAGGACTATTGGATTCAGTGATTTACTAATCTGCTCTCAAATTGAGTGAACTTTGTAATAAAATAAATATTGTTGTTCATAGCACCCAATGTGATATGAATGTGGAGACAAGAATCAATCTTAATTTGACTATCACTTCACTGTGTCCCATCATCTATCCTTAGAATTTGTAATAGCTTATATCTTTGATTGGCTTAGGGACAGTGTTTTGTTTTATGAAAAGATCTATCTATCTATTTATCTATCTATCTATCTATCTATCTATCTATCTATCTATCTATCTATCTATCTATCTATTTATCCATCCATCCATCCATCCATCCATCCATCCATCCATCCATCCCATTGTCCAAAGCGAATCTGGGTGGCTTACAATATAATAAAAGTCCAAATACGAAAACATTAAAGAACATGAACAGGAATTGGATAAAACCAGGAACAACGTACACGAGCGTATATTTTATAGCATGATCGCATAGCACTAAATTACAATGTACGTTTACTGAATGAGTAAAATATTGCTGTGCAAATAATGTAGCCTCCCTAGCCAATTTGAACTAGTGGTTAAGGCACCAGCCAAGAAATTGGGAGATTGTGAGTTTTAGTCCCTTAGGTATGAAAGCCAGATGAGTGATTTTGGCTCAGTCTCCCTCAGCTCAACCTACCTCACAGAGTTGTTGGGAGGAAAATAAGAAGGGATATTAAGTGTACTTGACTTGAGTTATTTATAAAAAAAATAAAAGGTGGGATGAAAGCAAATAAATCAAAATCTTTTGTTAGTATACAGCTCTAAATGCTTTGTGAAAGTAAAGCAATTATGAAATTAGTGATTGGGAATTCATGTAAACAGTTTCATTTACTTGGGGATAATTCCTTTCAATCAAACTCCGCAGCTTATTCTATTGTTGGCTGCAGTGGGAAAAAGTAGATGGGGGTTAGAACAATTTGCGAGGGGACAATGGATGGAGCGGCAGTAATAAGATCCTGAGAACTCCATTTCTCTCATTCACATGCCTCATTCATTCTTCTTCCTCTCAAGCACAAATTATTTCTGAAGTAGATCTTGGTCAAATGTTTCAAAGAATGCAGTTTATTTGACTTTTCTCCTTTCTTTTTTTCCTCAAACCCCCCCTCCCCCTTTCCTCGAATTCATTCAGACTGAATTACGGTAATCTAAAAAAAAAAGCAAGAGAAATGGGAGATAGACAGGTGTTTGCAAGAGACTGGAAAACTAACAGTAAAGCATAATTATAATATCTTTCTGAAGGATGCTACACAGCTCTGTCATTCAGTTTGGCTTTCTGAACTCATGTGCTCTTTGGCTGTTCTTCTTTCATACTCTATATAACAGTGACAACAAATGATCTATGTGGATGTTTTTATGAAGGAGTGACCACAGTAGCTAAAGCCTCTTTCTGAAAGTTCATGGTTGTGTGTACCTCTGTGTACTTATTCTGAAACCTGACTCTTCAGTTCTTTGTAAGGTCTTCAACACAACTTCTTGTAAGAGAGGAATCAGTGCAATTCTTAAACAATCTGCATAGTGTTTTGCATCTCTCTTCAGTTTCCGATTCCTTTTCTTTTAGTCTCATTTGTTTCTATCATATCCAATTCATTGTTACCTTTGATTATTTCTAGCTTGCTTGGAAGTTCTCATTTCGGATTAAAAATAGATCTTATTTTTTTTTCTTATTATTTGCTAACATTCTGGACTGAAATTTTTTTTACGGTCTTTTCCTATTTGATTATGGAACTCTGGGTTGAGTCATCATACATGCCTCTTATTGCCAAAGGCTATTGTCCTCTACCTTTCCCTGGGTAGCATGACAGCTTGCTTTGAAAGCATTTGAATCTCTTCTCCTTTGCAATGCTAGCAGTTATCTCATCTCCTGCTTTTGAGTTTTTCCATGCAGAACTGTTATCTATTCCATATTCTCTCAGGTTCTCTTTCATATAAGTTTAATGCAGGAAATAAGGTAGTAAGATCTTTTTTGCCAATGCTGTGAGCAACGTACTTGCAGGCCTTACACATCACTGGATGGATAACACTGGAATCACATCTTCATATAAATAAATAAAAGGGAAATACCACTCACCATCATCACAAAATCTCCAGAATTTTAAAGCCTACAAACTTGAAATTTGCCACGTATGTTCCTCTTGGCTTCTAGGTGCTCATTAAGAAAGGATTTTTTGAAATGACAATCAGAGCATTTGTATTTCCTATATTATGATTAACAGATTAATGCAAAACACAAGCAGAGGAGAGGAGTTTCAGTTTCAGTTTTACTTTCACAGCAGCAAGCAGCTTTACTACAGAACAGTTGAGCTAAGCCACTGCCAAGCTCCTTCCTGTCTGTTCTTGCTCACACAGCAAATACTGTTTCACTTTCCAAACAGCTCCCTGCTAAGGAGTTCTACTTCCTCTCCCCACCTGAAAAGAAATATGTTCCAAATGCAAAACACAAACAGAGGAGAGGAGTTTCAATTTCAGTTTTACTTTCACAGCAGCAAGCAGAGGATAGGATAGGGTAGGGGAGTCTTCTGTGGGGCAAGCCTGAGGGAGAGAAGGGAATAGGATAGAAGACGTTTCTGTAGGGCAAGGCTGAGGGAGAGAAGGGGGATAGGATAGGATAGGCTTCTGTGGGACAAGGCTGAGGGAAAGAAGGGGAGAGGAGAGGCCGATCATAACTACTCATTAATTTTCAAGCTGTAAGTGTCGATTTATCAAGCCCAGTCACATAGTTTCATAGCGGAGCACGGGTGTTCAGCTAGTAAACTCAATAATAGGGAATAGAAAATACAATGTTCAATCTAATCATCCAGGTTGCATCTGTGTGAAGATTGGGGAATATACCATAAATTACTTGTGTCAAATATGTAGACTGAATTTTAAAAAGATAGAATATTCAACAGATGTTGAATAGATCTTGGAGGGAGATGGGTGGTTAAGAAATAGAATACATAGATAGATAGATAGATAGATAGATAGATAGATAGATAGATAGATAGATAGATAGATAGATACATACATACATACATACATACATACATACATACATACATACATACATACATAATTGCATTGCATTGCATTTCAAGTTTATTTTAAGACCAGTTAGCCTTTTAAACACATACATCTTTTTTAAAATGAAAAATAGGGGTTTTTAAACTGATTGATGTATATTACCCTGTTTCCCCCAAAATAAGACATCCCCTGATAATAAGCCCAATCAGGCTTTTGAGCGCATGGCAATAAGGCCAAGCGCTTATTTCAGGGTTCAAAAAAATATAAGACAGGGTCTTTTTTTCAGGGAAACGCGGTAGTACCTACTGTAGAAGCTTTTAATACTTCATTAGTGACACATGAGTTGCACCATATATTCAAAACTTGGAAGGCACCTGAGCCTCAGTTCTTACAGCATGAAATTGCTTATTGTCCTTAAGAGCAGTAGTTACACAGGGAGTCTGAAGATGAAAACAAAAATCATAATAAAAATAATGACATGGTAAATGCAGCCCCAGTTCCTGAAGCCTTGCGCTCATATTTTCGGGTTTTGTAAAGTACTTATCATCGTTCCTATGTTCTTATTCTCAGCACGGGACTTATTAGTGGCTAATTATCAGGCCATCATGGTTCATTATGAATCTTTTATTATGGTATAATCTCTTCTCCACAGTTAATTGTGTTCATGGGAGCAAAAGGTCAGCCTTTTTTGCCTACTAGAAAAAGGGAGGTCAAGATGAGAGAATAACACATGCCCCAAAAGCTTAAGATACTTGGAATGAAGTCGCTTGACCTTGCTGAGTCACTTTGGGTTAAGGATGACATGATTACTTCCAGAACCTCTCCTGAAGTTCCTGGGTTTCCTTCTTCTCTTCTTTAGACACTTCCTTCATAAGTCTGGTTAACAGCCTGAGTGGATGGATATTATTTAAAATTGGGTTTACTTTATGGAGTTTTGAAAGGAATATAAACTGTACAGTTCCAATTGTAACACTTTTCATCTTAACATTTTAAAGATTCTTCCTTGTCTGTGTCTACCCCATAAAAATTATAAAGGTGAAGGACAGCTGTGGGTGGGCAATGAAAAGAAATGTTCCCACACATTTATCAGTGCCGTAGTAACTTTGAACAGTCACTAAATGAATGATTGTAAGTTAAGGACTCCCTGTATATTAGGACTCAACCATCTAAGTGTACTATTATTCGGGAATAAAATACCCAGGAGAACTTTAGATTACAGGTTGTCCTCCATTTACGACCACAACGGAGCCCAGAATTTATGTTGCTAAGTGAGAAATTGGCTAAGTGAATTTTGCCCCATTTTACAACTTTTCTTGCCACATTTGTTAAGTAAATCACTGCAGTTGTTAAATTAATAACACCGTTGTTAAGTGAATCTGGCTTCCCCATTGACTTTGCTTGTCAGAAGTTCGCAAAAGGGGATCACATGACCCCGAGACATGTCAACTGTCATAAATGTGAGTCACTTGCTGTGTCTGAATTTGCATCACATGACCATGGGGACACTGCAACAGTCATAAGTGACAAATGGTCATAAGTCAACTTTTTCAGTGCCGTCGTAACTTTGAATGGTCACTAAACGAACTGTTGGAAATGGAGGACTACCTGTATTTATAGGTACGTATGGGAATATTTTTGGGTGAGCTAATCTGAGACATACAATAATCCCAGACTTCTGAAAGTTATAAAGGAGATAGAGCTGTATTCTGAGCGGGACTTCAAGCTAATAAAAATTGGATAGAAAATGGAGTTGCAAGTACTCCTGGTTTCCTTCTCAGTGGAGAAGCCTGTTTTGTCAACACAAGTATGCTAGGCACATGTTGGGAAATTGTACTTAAGTTAGCAGGTGTTGATCACATGCTTAGCGAAGCAAGATTTCTTATCCAATGTTCCTTTTATAGAATGGCTTAAATCATTTATTTCTGCTTTCTTCTTTGTGGTGCATCGTCGTAGAATGCAGCACTACAAAAGTAAATAAATCAAAGGCACTCTACATATTTATAGAAGTGCTTGTGAAGTGTAGCAGTGTATATTGGTAGATGTATAACATTTTAGCGTAGCATCAAAACATCATCGAGCAAATGCAGCTATATTAAAGCCAGTAAAGCCATTAATTTAAACCATTGTTGATTCCTGGCCGTTAGGCATCCTTAATGGCCCGATCTTAACAAAAGGACCTGCTTGAGTAACTGTTTCTATTGCTTTCCTAGAGGCGAGCAATGATGGGACCATCCAGATTTTTGGTAGAAGGCTATTCTATAGAATAGATGCTACCAGAAAAACATGGTCATCATATAGCTGCCTCCTCCATCCTGCTGGTTACTGCTTTGCTTGAGACTATTGCTCAAGGCTCAACTCTTTCAATCAGTAAGATTATATATCTGTTGAGGTGGTGAGGAAAAAAGTATTTTCAATTTGAGCTTTACTCTGGATGTCCCAAAGGTGCTTTTTCAGGAGGCAACTGGACTTTCTTGAGTTTTTTTTAAAGATGTTTCGCTTCTCATCCAAGAAGCTTCTTCAGCTCTGACAGGATAGTGGGGAATGGAAGGATTTATATTCCTTGCAGACAGCTGGTCATTTGCATCCTTTTAGAGGGTTGTTGAGCACTTGGAGATTTATCTGTGTCCTCAGGGTCACCTGAATGGTGCTCCTGGTTCCCGTAATCTGCAATTTTTTCTCTGGAAAGCTATTCCTACAAACTTTTAGCTATACAATTTGGGATGAACACTGTTTGAGTGGTGTGGGAGTGCTGAAGAAGACTCCTGTGAGTCCCTTGGACAGCAAGGCGATCCAACCGGTCAACCCTGACTGCTCTTTAGAAGGCCAGATCCTGAAGATGAAACTCAAATATTTTGACCACCTAATGAGAAGGAAGGACTCACTGGAGAAGAGCCTCATGCTAGGAAAGATTGAGGGCAAAAGAAGAAGGGGATGGCAGAGAACGAGGTGGCTGGATGGAGTCACTGAAGCAGTCGGCATGAGCTTAAATGGACTCCAGAGGATGGTAGAGGACAGGAAGGCCTGGAGGAATGTTGTCTATGGGGTTGTGATGGTCAGACACAGTTTCACAACTAACAACAACAACAAAAGGAATTGCCATGGCCAACTCACCGCGGGACAAGAGTTACACTAATATCAAAGAAATGGTGGAATAGAATCATTAAAGGATGCAAAAAGAGGGACAAAATGAACTCTGAATGATAAAAATTAAAATAATGTTAAAATAATTTTAAATACTTAAATTGAATTGTTGAATTGTTCCACAATGTCTTGTCCTGCGGTGAGTTGGCTGCGGCAAGATGGCCATGATGAGTTGGTCACAGCGAGTTAGCTGCGCCAAGTTGTCCTGTTCCTCTCCTTCCTACAGCCCTGTTACTCTGTTTTGATTTCCCGTCCACAGACTTAACCAGACCGAAAACTGCTTAGTTGCCAAGATTGTGCAAGGTTGACTAGGTGCATCCACCTGTTGAGACAGGTGCAGCAAACCCAGGCAAACTTAGTAATTAGAAATGTAGCTGGCTGGATGAGATTTCAAATCGCCACATAATTTGGTGGAATATGGAAAGTTATTTATGAGTAAAGGGACATATAACAGCATCCCTGCAAGGATGAGGTTTGGATGAAAACATTACTTTCCAACAGATGGAAGTCCTGAAGCTCTACAGAGGTTCTGACATCTTATATCTTATATATTCCTTGACTTCAGTTAGTGGGAAGTTGCTGTGAGAAATGGTTATGCGACGATTGTTCATGAAATGGAATCCTGCTATGAGTACGCATTATTCTGCTTTAAGCAACACACTGTGATGTAATTCTTGACTGCTGAATTAGAATTCACTGCCAGATACATATGGTTTATGGTAATGATTGTGTTGACGTGAGTCTTGATGTAAACATGAGAACTGGGAAGAGCTTGCTTGATGTGATCAAGAACGAAGCGGCAACGAGTTGCACATAAGAAAGATTGAGGCAGAGGCTAAGTGCAATTCAGCAAAGGGTCATTGTTGTCAAGTTTGGCATTTCACAAGAATGTATGGGTAACATTATTGATCTTCAGCATCAGAAGGCTTGGGCAAGATGGGCTCCTCACATACTGATGGCAGAAACGAAACCCTCAAGAGCTGGAATTTGCCATCAGTTGTCACATTTATGAGAATGAAGATGGGAAATCATTACCATCCAGAAACTAAGTGCCTGCCCTTGGAATATCATCGCAAAGTTTCCTCTGTAGAAAAAGATTCAAAACCTGGGATGTTCTTGAACCTGGCAGCTCAGAGCATCATACCTCAACACTCAAAACTTTGAAACAATGACTAAGGATAATTTTGAGGCACAAGAAGAAAACTTTGCTGCAACGTGGTAATGCTAGGCCTCAGACCTCATGAACCAGGTTGAATCTCATCCTCTTACCACACAAGTCTATCCTTAGCCACATGGATTTTCTACCCTTTTCCAGAATTGGAAGAACGCCTTCAAGGGCATTTGTTTGACTGAAATGGTTGACCTGGTTGAAGGAACAAAAATATGAAGTTCTTTCATGATGCCTCTTAAGAAATCTGTCCAGCATTGGCAAAATTGTGTGGAAAATGGTGATGATTATGGGTAGAAAGAAATACAGATGACCTAAATTTTCATTTCAATTCATTGAAATACTTTTATTTACATTAAATATAACTATTTTATTTATTTTATTTATTTATTTTATTCGGCTTATATGCCGCCCTATCTCACAATGGACTCAGGGCGGCTCACAACAATAAAACACAATAAAGCCACAATAAAGCCACAATAAAAATAGAGACTAAAATCTAAAAAATTTAAAATTAACCCATTAAAACCCTAAAACCCCGTCATCAGACCAGGTCAAGGGATTTGAAAAGCCAAGTTTTTAATTCCCGGCGGAACTAAATATGACGATGGAAGCATTACGTTTCATTCAACCCCACTTCTCTCTGTGCACATGGTATATATTGACATGTATGATGCTGTCTATTTTGACAACTAATTTTGAAAACTAATGGTCTAATGATCTGTAAATAAAAAACTGGTTGCTGAAGAATAATTCTTCAGCAACTGATTGGAGCCAGCATAAAATGAAGCACTGATCTATTCTACTGGAATAGCTCTCAGATACTGCCATCAGGAATCTAACCACTGATCTTAAAGGACAGAGTAATCCACATGAGAATAAGTGGTCCTTTAATAACTAAATCATTCAGTTAAGTAACCAAACTATTCCATATTTTAAGAGGAAAAAAAATACCAATCTCATGTTTAAAAAAAATACCGTATTGCACTCTGAAAAAAATTGAATGAGAGTTCCTGCATCTGATATGGGTATATAATATGATTTTAGTGCTTGTACCCAATCTAAAGATAAGCAGCAACAGACTATATTATAAGTAATTCAGTCAAGATATATCTAATACATTTTGGACCATTTTTAGATTTGTCCGTAACAGATTAGTTGGTGCATTAGCTGAAATTTAGCAAAACCCCTTAGGTTGTGTGTGTGTGTCTGTGTGTATCTTAGTTTTGTGAAGCCACACAAGATACTGAAATCTTTAAAACAGCTGGAAGTATGCTTTTCAAATGGATTCTTGAGAAGACATTCCATTTAGAATTGCTTCACAATTTTATGCATGAGTTGTGTTTTATAATTGCACTTGCTGCGCTAAGATATGTCTAATGTGAGAGAAGGCAAATGTCTTCCCTTGGCCTCCTGTTTGGGCAACAGTTTATAGAATGTAGTTCTTTAGCAAATGTTTTCTGAACATGTCTTGGGCATTGCCATAAATGCCTTTATGCTAACAAAACATTAAGAATCTCTTTGTCCTAATTCGTTGAGTGAAAAAAATGTCTTTATTTTTTTTGTAGGTTTGGGCTGAGCAACAAATTTGAAGCAGAGTTCCCTTCCTCATTGACAGGAAAAGTAAGTATCTTGAAAGCAAGTGAAGTTAATAAAACTCCTAACACATTACTACACGTTGCAGGAAAATGGGTTTCTTAATGCATATCAAGTCTTAGAAATATATTTACCATCTTGCTTTCTGGGTTCATTCTTGAAGGTTGCACCTGAAGAGTTCAAAGCCAGCATCAGCCGAGTGAATAGCTGTCTTAAGAAGAATCTTCCAGTTAATGTCCGGTGGTTACTCTGCGGCTGCCTTTGCTGCTGTTGTACCTTAGGCTGTAGTATGTGGCCCGTGATTTGCCTCAGTAAAAGAGTAAGTTAGATCCCACTTATTATCATAAATGCTCTAGAACATATGATTGCCTTAATGCCTGGGAGGCCATCAGCAACTCTGTGTGTTTGTGTGTGTGTGTGTGTGTGTGTGTACGCACGCACGCACTTGGCGTGTGTGTGTGTGTGTGGTTGTTGGTTATTTAAATCCCAATCAACCTTGCATAGGCAGAGTGTGAGCATTGCAAAAATGTGTTTCTGGCTTTGCTCCAAGCCCTGCCTGTCTACAGTGCAGGGAGCATTGAAATACCATTACAATTGATATAATTTAAAATCTAATCATTAAAAGTAAATAGTATATTTACGTCTTGACTAACCCTGCCGTGAAATGTTTAGTTTTCTTGGGGAAGGGTTCACATAATATCATTTTAGGAGGATGCAGTTTGAGAACCCTTACCCTAATGAGTTGAAATTTTGTTACTAGTATCTTCTGCATCCTTCCCCCCCCCTTTTTTTTTTGCAGGGAAAATTCCTAAATAAAAATAGATTTACTTAATACTGTATATGGTTAATGTTTCTGAAGCTGGGATCTACAATACAGGTAGTCCTCAACTTATGACCACAACTGAGCCCAACATTTCAGTTGTTAACTGAAACTTTTGTTAAGTAAGTTTTGCCTCATTTTACGACTTTTCTTGCCACAGTTGTCAAGTGAATCACTGAAGTTGTTAAGTGAGTAACCTGGTTGTTAAGTGAATCCGGCTTCCCCATTGACTTTGCTTGTCAGAAGGTCACAAAAGGAGGTCACATGACCCCAGGACACTGTAACCATCATAGTTATGAGTCAGTCGCTAAGCATCTGAATTTTGATGACGTGACCATGGGGATGCTACAACGGTCATAAGTGTGAAAAACGGTCCTAAGTCACTTTTTTCAATTCCATTGTAACTTTGAATGGTCACTAAATGAACTGTTGTAAGTCGAGGACTACCTGAAGCGGTAACAAAAGCAACCTAGACTTTTAAATCCCCCTTCTAAAGAGTATTGTACTTCAGAGTTACAGTATGTTTTTGTGAAATATCTAGTGTGGTCTGAACCTTGCCTTATCTTCTTTGGTGAAGTGTAAGAATATTATGTATACCATATCCCTGGGTTGCAGTCTAATATTAAATTTATTCCTAGCAAATATACTGAGGATCCAGTAAAATTTTCCTGACACCATTTCCTATTTACTAAATTTTTCCAGCCATACAGGAAGCACTGTTCTTAAGGTAAACAGGAACAATGATCAGAATTAACAATAAAGCATAGTTGTCAGCCATCCCGTTGGTAAATGCAGCAGAAGAAACTCCCAGGATATTATCTTACCAAGAGTATAACTTTAGTAATAATTTCACATAGGCACAGACATAGCAAAGTCAGTTTTCAGGAACAAATTCTCGCAAACGGGCAAAGGCAAGCTTTTGTGCGATATATTAACTCAGACCTTCAGTGGTACATCTAAGAATAATTCATGCACTTCCAGTCTCACTTCCTTGTGCACATAGAGATGCACACAAATACTCAGATGTGTGACATCTCCTTCATCCGTATGTCAAGATTATTTTATGAACAGATACACACACACATACGTACTTCCCATTGCATACACTAGACACACACAAATTTTTCTCATGTAGCACTAAAGTTGTTGTACTGTGCAATTATTGGCAAGGCAATTTTTGACTACCATGCCCATTTTGGTGATCCCCTTCCTTTGGCTGGCTACTGCTCTCTGTGCTTAGCAATAAGAATCATGATTATTTTGTAATATTTACCATCCTGTTGTAATGGCTGTGAGACCACCTTTTAAATGGCATAAAATATAGTTCTTCTTATCACTTGTTATTGTAAAATTAATTCACGTACAGTGTGCAAAATATGTTACCTAAAATTTGCAGCACAATGTCCTAAAGTTATATCCATGTTTTCCCCAAAATAAGACTGGGTCTTATATTAATTTTTGCTCCAAAAGATATATTAGGGTTTATTTTCAGGTGATGTTTATTTTTGGGCAAATATGGTACTAAATGCAACTCTCTGGCTGACAATCTTAACTTGGGCTTATATTTGGGGTAGGGCTTATAATATGAGCATCTGGAAAAACGCTAGGGTTTATTTTCCAATTGGATCTTATTTTCAGGCAAACTCGGTACTTTCTCAAATTATGCTTCCTTAGTGTTTCATGGTGCCTTGTCTCATTTTTCCATAATATCAGGTTTTAATGTTCAGATTGAAGTTTGGGACTCTTGTTTTACTGCTGATTACAAATATGTCAAATTGTGGGCGGCAGAGATAAAGTTGAGAACATAATGCCTGAATATACCTCCAGTGGATTAGTAGACATTCCTCAGTCTTCCTCTGCATGCCCACTGCCTCTGTTTTCTAGGATCCCCTAGTACTTCATATACTGAAGGTATATTAAGAAAATGGACTAAACTAATGCAGAACATTTAATTGTTATACAATGTAGTAAATAAAGCATTGTGTTTATTTCTGTAATTGATGGTGCTATTGATGAGTGAGCTAATTTTGCCTTGTTCATAACTTGTTCAACCAGTGAGAAATACAACATTTTCAGACTAAGTTCCATTTTGTAATTAAGCTAAATTAATACCTGATGGTCCATGGGGTTTTAAATATTTTTTTTAAAATTATTTTCTAAAATATTAGAAAGGAGAACATCTTTTTTTCCCCTTTTTTTAGTACAGCCCATGGAAAGAGTACCATGATCTCCATTCTGAGGGATAATTTGACTCCAATTGTAAAGGCACAGCAGGAGTTGTTGCTTTAAACATTTCCAAAAAGATGCTGCCTTTAATTTAAACAATGAATTACAAAAATAGTCAAAAAGTCTTCCTAGCACATTACTCCTTTTAAATTTACAAGAAATCCTCTCTCCCCGATTTAGTTAAAACTCTTTTCAGAGTAGCAAAATGAGGGCTTTCTATGTTCAGGATTTTCTGATGGAGAAATAATTCGTATGCTTAAAATAAAATTGCAGTACATGTATAGTTATTCCTATTGTTAGTAAAACTGTTGTGCAATTTTATGGATTGTGTTTATCCTCATATGGCCATAATTTCCCTTGGTCTTTCAGACCCAGATCTTTTTTTGAATAATGTGTTGTAGACCATCAAAGATGTCCCAAATTGACAACTTAAAATTTATCTTTTATTTAAGGATCATCTTCATGATAGGATTACATTAAAACCAGTACTTAAAATTTGTATTGTTTAATTTTAGAACTATTTCATTAAGCTTCTCTAAGTAATAGAAAAAATTTGAAAGTGGTCCATCGTACACAAAGGGGGGGTCACTTCCATTACTCCTCAGTAAACCCACATAGGATAAAATGGCTTCAGTCTTATGACCCACTGTGGCCCTTTTATTTATTTAAGAACTATTAGATTGAAGTGGTTTCCATAAATAATCATACCTTATTCCCAGATAATAAGTATTAATCTGGTTTTAAAGAAAAACACATAGTGATAATTAGTGTTCAAAATCTTCCTAATGTCTTTTGCCCTTTTAGTTTTGTTTTGCGTTATCAAATGTTCTTAGAAAGTTTTCTGTATGGCTGTGATTGAAAATCTCCAGTCTTGCTCTCAGATCAAGAGCCCCTCTTGAGCTGTGAATGTCCTCACCTGCTCCTCACTGTAAATCACTGAGCTGTCAAGTATCATGATTAATTAAACTGCACATGCCAGTCTCTTTTTTCACCTGGCAAATAGAGAGGAAAGCAAGCTTGATCTAAGAATTGAGTGATGCTCTTTAAAGTCCCCTTTTCTTCCTCGGCCTTCTGAGGTACTTGCTAATGTTTCATTTAAACGTTCATTCCCGTTTTGTTTAGTGGCCAGGAGTTGAGCAGATTTAAATACTTGGCAGCATTTAAGTAACGATGAAATGATTTACAAAACTGGAATATTTTTTATAGAGGGGAACATCAGTGGTATCTACATTGAACCTTAGGACCGGATAAATTGTCATAAAAGTATAAAAACAAAGCTTGTTTCCCACATGCATGTTGTTTGTTTAATATTGTTTTTAATTTTCTTTTTAAAAAATGGGTTTTTATGTTGCCTTAAATCAGAATGCCGTTCAATTTGTGCTTAAGATTTCCTCCAAATTAAGAGTAACAGTCATTAAATGTTAATTTTTTTTTTTTTTTAATCTGCAGAAGGCTCCTTCGGAGGGTTGCATTGAATCTTCCCGTATTCAGTTTCCTATTTATAATGTAAAGTGTTTAATTGTACTAGTATTTGGGAAGCTGGTTTCTTTGCCACCCTTTCTCCTTCCCCTCCATGCAAGCAATGAAATTTAAATTGTACAGCAGCCGTAATCTATTATTTAAAAGGCTCTGGCAAGAAAGATTACAAGGTAGCTTCACATTTTTTGAATCGGGTTTTGCCATTGGTTTAACAGCGGGTGGGCACAGGCAGATGCCCTCTCGGAGGAGAACCTATTGCCATTTTTCACCATTGATAGAGTAGCCTTTCAGAGTCAATGAGCTCTGTCAATGTGAGCTTGTCAAGGCTACAACTTCATAGACCTGAGAGGCGGTTTGAGAGGTCAGCCCTTTTCAGGTTTGCTGTGATGCAAATGAGCTTTAATGCTTAAACAACTATTGGAATTTTTATGTCTGCTCCTTGTTCTTTTTTTTCCTTCACAAAGTCATTGACGAGACATTCAGTGCTTTTTAAATTGGAAGTTGCATTGTGCTAAAGACCTAGTACAGATTTACTGAGGGCTGAAAGCAGTTAGATCATGTTCTTTTCATGGTGCGATTAGAATCAAATCGATTTCCCTACAGCCTTCAGCATTCAGATGGCAATTTTAACAAAGCTTAGGGGGCTAGACAAGGGACAAAACGACTGAACTGAATGTTAATTACACTCTGCAGCCTTATTTTCTTTTGATTTGGAGCTGACTGGCAACTAAATTAACAAAAGTGTGACCATAACTGCTGCCCTATTTTCATTTAAAAGGAGAGCAGGCTCTAAAAGGCTATCTTTACAAAGAAACAAGAGAGGTCTGCTGATCATTGTTAAAGGGCAGGCCCCGTCTTTCATAAAATAAAATAAAAAGTATTAGCCAAAAGTAACAGAACTTCAAAAACTACAATGCGGTAATTTAGTCGTCGCTATTAAAAGGTGACTGGAATCCCTTCTTTTTAGGAAAAAAAGATGGCACAGAATCTTACAATTCAACTGTAATAGTTGATTCTTTCATCTAGGCACAACTAAGATTTGTGCATTTGTATTGTTTGGAAATGCATAGAATCTCTCCCCCCCTTTAATATTAGTCCATACATACTTGTGTGTATACACGTTCACTCACAAATATGTTTGCCTATAGAACAATTCACATATTGTTTTCTGCTGCTTTTTTTTTTTTTTTTTTTGACAACACTCAGTAAATTTGGAGAATAAGTTTAAATAATTTTTTAAAAAAATCTTACTGGACTCAGGGATGCAATTTATAACACCTCTTGTTTAGTTTCAGTTGAAGTGCAAGATGCTTTTCCACCACCCCCCTCTCTCCCTCAAGTCCCCCCCCCCTTCTCTTTGCCTTATAAGGAAACTGCAGCTGTACAAAGTTGAATTTGCCACAAGGCTCAGTGATCCATGCCTTTGCACCTGCAACACTAGTCTCATCTCAACACCTGGTGTCATGATTTATCCTTCCTTATGCATAAAGACTATAAACCCCGTCTTATTGTTGTGTGGTTGATGGCACGGCCATCAAATGACTATAAACAGTAGGATCTATTTCTATTACGACTCAATCAGAACGCTTACCGAGTGTTTAAAGTTGCGGGTTTTGCAGGAAGATTTAATTCCTGCATTTAGAACTGAGAATTTCGGTGCAAGAGATTTAAGGATCAAATGCTTTTGCATAATTTTACACGATGTGTTAAATGAGAGAGCATAGATTTACAACTCGTATCTGTTTTATGTGAAAATCCCTTTTGTTCTTGTGTAGGTTGCTTGAAAAACGCATCCCATTAGATTAGATTCAGTGGATTGTGAATTAATGACTAAAAACCCTTTGTTAATGCATAGCTTCATAAGTTTTCCAACTATTTGGATATTCCTTAAAAGTTGTTTTGCTTCCATTTTACTCTTTATAAGCATACATAACCTCTTATTACTACGATCCCAGCAAGTAAAAGTAGAGTACAACAAACTACCCATTACTGAGTTCCCCCTCCTGGGTCTCTTTTCTGCCGAAACATTTTCACATAAAGGCGGTTGCAAAAGAAACTTTCTTTTCCCCCCCCCCTAAAGCAACTCGGGAGTAAAAATTCTTTTTACTTGCCTTCTAGACACGAAGATCGATTGAGAAGTTATTAGAATGGGAAAACAATAGATTATACCACAAGGTGAGTACTGCAGGGAGCAGCTTCGTACTGCTGGGGCTAGAGTGGCTCAGTATGGAAACAGATGCTTTTGTTGAAGGCCAAATATGAAAAGTGGACAAACGGGGGTGTCTCAATGCCGGCAATAAAACATCGCTCATTTTTCTTCTTCTCCTTTCTCTCCGTTGTCTAGCTGTGCTTGCATTGGAGGCTAAGCAAAAGGAAATGTGAATCGAATAACATGATGGAATATGTAAGTTAAAGGGCTGTTTTGTGCGTTTCTCTATTAAATGATCATTTATTTTGCTTCTGATCTTATTCTTTCCACGATTATTAATCAGCAAAGGTGTCAGGAGGCTTAATCGCCTGAGTGGCATGGATTTTCTACGGTTCACAGATGCATGGTTTCATGCGCAGGGCTGATTTATAAAGTTATGAATGACTTGAAAACAAGGCTTCACTGTGTCCTTGGAGGGGGAAAAAAAATAATAAATTAATTGCCAAGATAAAATGGCTTGCACATGTGCTGATGGGGTGTGAAATTTTCAAATGCTGTATAAAAAGAATAACTGCAACTTTGGTTACGCAGTGAATTAGACGTGGGCTGTTTTATATAATGCTAATCAAGCCTTGGCGTATGGAAAAGACCTTTCAACTGAGCGGTTGGAGCTTAGGAACTCTATAAAGACTTTGTAGATTTTAACTGCTCCCATATCTCAGCAGCCCTGAAAATGCTGCCTTCACTCTTTAATGTTTTAAAAGCCTTGATTGTAAGAAAGGAAGTTTAGGTCTTCTTCCTGCTTCTGAAACAGAACTTTGCATATTTTTTATAAAGCCTTCTGAAGATGCAGAAGTTCTTCCTTTTGCAGTCTTTGCAATCGAAATCGTTCTGCTTTATTGTTCTTTGTATTTTTCTGGGGCACACAGGGGAATTGGCTGTCATAAAATCAACCCCCTCTAACAAATATACTATTGCAAAATATACCAGCATTATGAAAATTTAAGATATAAGCAGGGGTTAAAAAATTAAGACGAACCTGCAAAAGTATCTTGCTTTAGCTATTTCTAACACATCCATGCCTTTTAATTATATATCTTGTCTATTATTTAACACAATGCACGCATTATAGACAGTATGTTAGAAGATTGATTTAAAACAGTGCTTAAATAGTTACAAATTATCTTAAAATCATCTTTTCTGTTAGCACTGAAAAAGAGGAAATACTAAGGCCTATATCTAGCCTAAAACATAAAAGACTGCCTAAAATGCCCTTTTTACAGAGTAGCTCTATTCAACAAACTGTTTCTTTTTAACATCTATTATACTTAACATGTTAATTTATGATCATCTATTATAGCGAACATGTTAATTTATGATAGCAGACACATGATAACTTTGCAATAATTGAAGGCAAGAAAAGAATTTTTGGCACTGGTTTTTAAGATTGGCTATGTAAAGAATTCAGCACTTTATTTTAATAATTACTTCAAGCTTCTGGCCTTTATAAGACCATAATAAAAAATAATAGACTTTTTGCATGCTCATATAGAGCTACTCTGATTACAATTACCGCTTTCCAGTAACATGTTCAGAGGGTAATAAGTTAATATCCCAGCCTTTGAGCCTATTGTAATAGTATTGTAATGCACACAACAAAATTCAGGTCAGTTTAGAAAGCACCTGTGCAGAATTTTCAGATTTGAAGAGGGGCACCTGAGTATGCACGCAGCCCCTGATGGCAGCTCCCATAAACCACATACCTATTTTCACAGGATCATGCTGCAGTGGTGGAGGCAGCCACACCATTCCTGAGAAAAGATGCAGCTGCTTTAAGCAGTTGCTGGTAGGTGGTATGAGAGGGCTACTACCTGATTCAAAGTGCCAGTTTAGCATTGAATATGAAATGCTGCCCAGCTCCAGTATTTACTATTAAAATACTTCAGTGTTTAGTATTAAAAACGAGAACACAGTGAACGACACCACTCATTGATTTTTATATTGGCATAACTTAGACTGCACTTTTACTACGCATACCTAACTGGTGGCCACATATATTTGTACTCCAAGGTATGTTTGAATGGCAAAAGGAGCCCCAAACTGCAGTGGGGCCCGTTTCTAGGTAACCTCTAATCCAGTAGATGGCTGGAGGTGATCTATAAATTTCTGCAATTTCTCAATATCGTACAGTCGCATTGTAATACTTATGCAGATTATTCTCAGATATAAAATTGATATGCAGAAGTTGAACATTTTTAATTTAGCATAATCTTTGACAATCTCTTCAGGTGTAGTAAACGTTTCAGTCAGACAAGAGTCTTACAAGAGCATGCTTGTTGCAAGAACAATATGGCAAATATTCCTTAATATTTTCAGAATTTGTATTTTCTTGGGAGATAAAATACTCTGAAAGAAGCAGCTCACTTGGCCTGTCTAGGAAGACTAACTACCCTGATAGACATAAATACTGTTAACAATTAAAATTAATATTTCATTTTAGTTCTTTTATATTGCAGAACACATTCCCCTATATGTGATGATATACGTTTTAATAAGGCAGTACTTTCGCTAAACTAAGTTGTAATATTTGCTGCCCTCCATCCAAGCTAATTCTTAAAATGAATTTCTTTTAGATCAGTTGCCTTTCCCTCTTCCATGAATAACTTACTACTGGAAACTTAGTAGATTTTAGAGACCAGTGGGAAAGAGAAGCCAAGAGGAATATGAAAATATTGATGAAAGATGTTGTAATTGAAGTTACTTTGGGTCGAATGGTAACAGATTTATACTGGAGCCATTTTTCTTCCTCTTAGTTAACCTTCAGAATTAATTGTGCCAAAATGGTTAGTTGCTCTTCAACAAAGAGACTTTAGGCATGATAAAATGGGCATTTACACACAGCCTGCATTTTCTAAGTAGGCCCTATCTTGTTGCAGCCTTTATTACATAGAATATGGGTTTCTCAGTCTTTAGATGTATGTTTTCAGGGAGTTCACAATTGTAGGATTACCATTATTTCAGCTTCCCATCATCCCCCTCTCTTCACTGGACACTGAGAAAAGAGAAATATTTGACCCACCATAAGCAACCAGTGGGAGGGGATCACAGTTGCCAAGTGAGCAGCAAGCACAAAATAGCTGGGTCGCAGAACTGATGTGTTTTATATGCATGAGTTCTCAGGTTCCTTCTTCCTGTTTCCAGCTAAAATTATCACACTAGAATCGATGTGTAAGATATATTTCATTGGCCTTGGAGAGATGTTGTGCAGCTGAAAACATGCTGAGATAGTTAAAACAGATAGGAGATCCAGTTCAGGGTAGTGGTTAAGGCATCAGACTAGAAAGCAGGCTAGAAACCATGAGTTCCAGTCCTGCCTTAGTCACGAAGCCAGCTGGCTGACTTTGGACTACTCACTCTCAGCCCTAGGAAGAAAAACGCAAACTACTTACTGTATTTTTCACACTATAAGACGCTCCTAGCTTTTGGGGAGGAAAACGAAAAAAAAATCTGCCTCTGCCTCCTTGCAGCAAACAGCCTGGTCAGCTTCAGCACAGCCTGATTTAGCACGAGCAGCTGATTGGCAGTTGGATTGGCCTCCCGGAATACTGCTGATCAGCTGTTCCAGGCTGCGGCAATCGCCGCCTACACACACCCCATTTTTGACCTCCGCACATCCTGTTTTTGGCCTCCCCGTGTCCTGTTTTCGGCCCGTTCCAGATGGGGGAATTACCACCAAGCGGCGATAGACGGCGGTGATCCTCACCACCTAGAACGGTCCAAAAATGGGACACACGGAGGCCGAAAACAGGATGTGTGGAGGCCGAAAGGGGGGCACGTGGAGGCTGAAAATGGGATGCGCAGAGGCAGCGGTAATCTCCGCAGCCTGGAACAGGAATACCTCCTGGCGGTATTCTAGGAGGCCGATCCAACCGCCAATCAGATGCTCATGCTAAATCAGGCTGTGTTGAAGCTGACCAGGCTGTTTGCTGCAAAGAGGTAAATTGCTGAGAGGCAGAGGCCGAAGGGTGGGGGCCGGTGGGTGGGCGGGGCTTCGGCAACATTTGCTTTATAAGACGCACAGACATTTCCACCCTCTTTTGTGGGGGGGAGGAAAGTGCGTTTTATAGATCGAAAAATGAGGTACTTAAACAAATAGATTTAACTTAGGAAAAAGTAACTTCCTTTATTCCCGACCATATACATGTCAGTTGCAAAAATGTTTTTAAACCGGGAGGAAATTCAAAAACAATTGCTTATGTACAATAAGGGAGCAGCATAAAAGCAAAATTAAAAGCTCTCTTGGCTTTGCCTATAGTCATTTGGATCCTGGCTATGGGTTATTGCCTTGTCATGCTGAAAACGTCTGCTAAGAAACTTTGAAAATAACAATGCTGTCCATAATTCATTTTTTCTTTCTCTTTCTGTTTTAACAGGTCATTCTTATAGAATTTTTACCAAAGACACCAATTTTCCAACCAGATTAGCATTTGCTTTACCTAGAGACTTCCTGAGTATGTTTCATTTCCAATGGTGCCTTCCTTGGTGCTCTCCTCGTAATGATACAGAGTTGGTTCTACAGGATCTTGTGGTGTTCTTCGTTCTTTTTCTTTCCGATTTTTTTTTTTTTGAACAACATGTTCAAAGTTCATTTTGTCAAATTTGGCACATAGCATTCTGTGTGATTTAAATTATTACCTTCCCCCTTTCTGTTAATGAACCCTGGTCTTGAGGTATGGGTAATATGTGTGGGTATGTGTTTGAATATGCACACACATACATACATGTGTGTGTGTCTATATGTATATATGCATAGCTATTATATACAAATGAAAATAGCTATAAGTATTCTAACCCCAAGATAGACATGAAAATTGGCAATCATTTTTAACCTATGCACTTGCATCTCTACATCTAAATCTCACCATATTTGGCTGATGACAATATCTGTTTGTATCAGATTTTTTTCCCCCTCTCCTCCTCTCTGGGATGTAAAACCAGTCTCTTCTGAGCCAACAAGCAGTATTCCTTCATAGCCCTAGCATCCATTCCTTTTCTTGTATCTTGGAAAAAAAAAAATCCTGTCTGCTCAGAAGATGTTCCTCCTCCAGAAACTTGAACATGGATTGCTATTTCTCCACTAGAAGACTTAAGTCGCAGATTTGCAGGTGTCTAATGGCTAATCCTGCTCAGGACTGTAAAATTGACTAGTATTTCCTAAGAGGGCTGCTGCATGGACAACGGTAGATAATCTTCCTGTGGTTAAGAGATTCGAAGTGACTGAAGAGAACCCAGGGTTCTACTCCTAATCTCTTAATCATGGTGAAAAAAATAAAAAAAATAAAGTGATATTTTGTTTATACCAACTCCATATGTGTTTGTGTGGGTGCTTGTGAGAGAGGGGAGAGTGAATGAGTGAGTGATATGTCTGTCGGCGTGCAAGCCAGCAAGGATTGTGGTTCATGCCATGTAACAGCTTTCTTATTGTTTACCCGATTGAATAGTACACGAGGATGCAAGATGGGCAGAAATATATTTGTTAAATATTTCAGTAGTTTTGAGTTATTGAATGTTACAGTGTTTGGCTCCAACCCATAGAAAGCTATATTTAAATCCCATAAAAATCACTTGGGCCTACTTTATTGGTTTCTAATGCTCTCAAGTTCTATTTATTTCATTAGGACTTAAGTGCAACTAATATTCTCCTTTATTTTGAAGCTTTCCCTTGGGTTGGGGCCTTTGTGTGTAAAACATTAACAGCATTTGTACCAGATGCTAGATGTGTCGTTAATGTCTTGATTTTTACATCTGTATTTCAGGTGGATGAATTTAAAAAATGGTTATTTGAATTAATAGTTTACTGAATGTCTGGAGTAAATACTGCATTCTAACTTTTAAATTTTATGTTTACATGGTTAGCTTTCTGTTTTATTTTATTGTTTGCACAAGGAAACATTTAAAAAAAATATGAGTATGTAATAATATGCTTTGGTCAGGCCAGTTTTTAGTTTCTTGGCTGCGCATATCTTCATGTATTAAGTTCAATGCCTGTTGTATGCAGTTACTTCTGAAACATTTGTTTCTGGATTTTAATGTAGGTGAAATATAACATATTTTAAGGGCCTGTTCTTCATGTAGCAGAGCAATAATGTGAATAGCCAACAAATACAGTTTGCATAATATTTGTATTAATGAAATGTTTATCCCACTACTACAACAATATCAGTCCTTTTCATTTAAATATGTGTTTTGCTTTATTGTCATATACAGATACGTTTATTGTGTATTTGCCAATGTTCGCTACTCACAACAGATTGCTAATATATTTTGAATATATTTTGTGACAATTTAAAGCTCTGCTTGCATATCACACCATATAGTGGCTCCAATATACTTTCATTGGCTAATCTTGTTGTGGTTCATCCAGAGTCTGGCCTTTCTGAATCTCAGAATCTCAATGGGGGACAAACGGAGCATTTGCGTAGGCCCTTCTGTTACTGAAATCAATACAACTGGCTTTGATTAGATGGCATGCATTTTGCTTGACATATGTACCCCCGGATTCTCTTTAAAATGAAGTAATAAGGTTCCTTATTACTTTAAGCCATGATAGAGTTTGCTTGTTTGGGGCTGAGCGTGTTGCGTGAATGAATCATGGTTTATTTTAGGGCATTAAACTAGGGTTTGAAACCATGGTTTGTTGTTGGCTTGCTGACTGCAACCTTGATTGAGCTAATGTGGAAAATGAACAGATATGTATGGGTTGGATTCTTTTCTGGTTGACTTTTGGTTTGATTCTGTACCCTACCAAGGATCACTTTAACTGGGCCTCAGAAAGAAGGGTAACCAAAAAGAAGAAAAACAAATTAAATTTGCCCAAAGCCAAAAGTACTTTGCCCATCTGCAAAACTGATTCTAACTTGATTTTTAAAAAATCACACTAAGTTTATCCCATGGTTGATTAGGATACATGAATGCAGCCTATGAAAGAACTTTAAAATATGTACCGTATTTTTCGGAGTATAAGACGCACCAGAGTATAAGATGCAGCTTAGTTTTTGGGGAGGAAAATGGGGGGGGGGAGAAATCTGCTTACCAGGTATTCATCTGGCGAGCGTCCTTAGTCTCGTCAGCTTCAGCACATTATTTTGCTGGTTTTTATCCCCTGCTTGGGAATAAAAAACAACTTCTAAAGCACAACTGATCTTTGGAGAGAGAAGCAATGAGAAAAGCAGGCAAACCACGGAGATCGCTTGACTCGCTAGCGCCTCGTTAGGGCTGAAAAAAAACTTCACAGCTGAGAGTCGGAGGGAGCAAGCAAAGCAGGATCACTTCACTGAAAAAAAGCTTAGCTCGCTAGCGAAAAATAGCTTTGAAAAAGCTATATTCAGAGTATAAGACGCAGCCAAATTTTCAGCCTCTTTTAGGAGGGGAAAAAGTGTGTCTTCTACTCTGAAAAATACAGTATATAGTTTTATTCAGGTATTCCAAAACTATTTCCTATCATTCATGATCTGCTTTTTTCCTTAACAAAAGAAACCATATAAAGCATTTTCTCCTCTTCTGTGAAATTTCCATAATGTCTTAGAACATAAATATTAATAATGATGGCTTGGGCAGTTTTCCAACACAGTGTGCTTATTGATTTGAATGGGCTTATTGTCCTTATATCTGTGTTGTTGGCGTGGGGTCTTAAGTACACAAGATGTAAAATTCACCTCTGTCCCTAAAGTGGAGAGAAAATTGCTATTCACCCTTCGCTTCTTGGGTCTCTCTCTTTACTTCTGTGAAGGTAGGACCTCTTTCCAACGATCCGTTTTGCATTATTTAGTTTTCCTGGGGAAAGAAATTGGCAATTTCTTGCATGTGCAAGAAGCTTGGCCTGCATTCTAGAGCTCCTGTATATGGATATAACTGCTGAGTAGGTTGAATGTTTGATTTGTTCCATTAGAAAAACTTGGCTTATAAATATTTTCTTCCTCAAAAGTTTTTGTCAGTCAGAACTTTACATGGATAGCTTGGCAACTATCATTAGGGTTATAAAGTCACTAATGAAACGAGAACTGCTCCAATATTATATTTCTCTCTTAGTTAAATAATATGTCTGAGCTAGCTCAGGTAATATCTGTTGGATGGTGGTATAACCCAATAAATCTTGTCCAGCTAACAAGTTTTGTTAAACAGCATAAATTCTCATGAGCTGAAGCTCACTTTGCAGATGCTTAGAGTCACGAGAATGATGTAGGATTTCAATTTAGATTGAAGGGCGAAGTGAGCTTGTGAAAAAAATCTTACTTTTTAAAAATGCTCTAATAAGTAGATCTTCTCCATAATAATGATTTCCCTGAACTTAGCAACTGAGGTTGGCTGATCGCCCATGGATACACTTGGTAGACTTGATAACTGTTTATACAACTGTGTTAATTTGGCAAAAACAATTTTTTTAAAAAAGCATGTCCACTCCTTTGATTTGGGTTGCTTTATATACATTTGCCACCATGTCTTTTCTCTACTGGTATGTACTGGATTTTTAAGGAAATCTGGGGGTGGTGGGCTGGGTTGATTTACTTGAGTTGCAAGCACAAAACTTAAGAAATTGCTAATTTATTCATGCATGCCTATGTATTAGATAACAGATTTACATCTCACATGGCAGTAGCAATATGCATATTAAAGCTGATAATAAAAATATTGGAAGTATGAAGACTAATGAGGCCAGAAAAAGTATAATATTATTGTCTAAAACCTTGGAAAGAGTTTTCAGAGAGTTCACATTTAGTCACTTATGAGTGTAACAGAATTACAGTTGGTCCTCAAAATATTATGTTGCATTTACATTGCTCGTTTAAAATAATCCTCTGGTCACATGCCTTTCGATATGCAAATTACTTGATGCTCTCCCAGCTTGTAAGTAATTTTCCTCTGAACTAGATGTACCTCAAGGTACTAACAGTGGCAAGAAACCCACTAACCACTAAGTGCTTGTCAGTACCCTTGTTTTACGGTATAAGACAAGTAAGGAAAAAGTGTTTCACCGGCTCCTTGATGGCCCAGTATCATGAACTGATACTTTAATCCTTACAATTTAATCCTTAAAATGAAACTCTTTTATAATTATGCAGGTCTCCATTTAGAAATATATGTTCTTTAGGAAATCATCCCCGAAACGTTTAAGGCTATACTGTACGTACCAAGAGTGATCTTACTGAAGAGTAAGCAGTCTTGAACATGTTTAGTAAAGCATAAGACTGTAATGTAACCCTAACCATTTGGACAGCTAATAAAGAAAATCAAAACCTCTTTCGAGGATTAAGAAAACACAACTCTGCCTAATCAAGCATTTGTGTGCGTGCGTGCATGTGTATATGTGTATTTCCTTAAGTTTCTTGTCCACTAACTGCTGATTTGGTCCAGAGACTGAATGCCATTCTGCACCATGAAATCTATGATATACAGACATACACACAAAAAGTTGATCAAATGCTACACGAACAAATACATGAACAAACTTTTACATTACACACATGATCTGCTTTTAGTTGTTTTTTTTTTAAATGTAACCTGTCCGTCTTTCCAAAGTAATTTTAAATGCTGTCCAGATTGCTCCTCTTAGATAGGAAATCTAAGAGCATGTTCTGCTAAAAAAATGTTAAGTTTTGAATAAAATTGCCTTGTCTATATAAAGGAGGTAGTGAATAACATTTTTTTAAAAAAAATTGAAATAATTCTTCGTTTCTGGGTATCTGCATTGGCTTATTTTGAATTTAACCTCATATTTCAAATGTACCTTTAAACAAAGATACAGCCTTAATACTTTTGTCAAATACACTGACAGAATGTCCTTTGAAGATGTCTCTGGAACTGAATTGTATACTGCTTGATTAATTCCTCAATTGTTACATAGTTAAAATGATATTAAGATACATTCCTAGCTTGTTAAAGTGTATTTGTAAGAGATCTTTTTTCACAATATGGCTTTTGGCTTGACATCAAGGTTTGGGGGGACCATAGTTCTTAACCATTTTGAGAAAATTGTATATCAGAAGTTTCACCAGCATCCTTTGATGAATTATATTACTTTTGTCATATGGCCAAAAAAAAAAAAAAAAAAAAAGTTGCAGTAAAGCTGAAAACTGATTCTTAGCATACAGTCTCAGGTCTTGCCACATTATAACTTTATTCCTGGTCATTGTAGACCTTCTTATCCTAAGGTTGTAATGAAACTATTTTATACGGAGTTATCTAGACCAGGAAGTTTTGGTTTGGCACTGCTAGGTTCTGAAGGCACGCACCAATTCAGGCCAAATAAAGGAAAATGATGAAATGTCATGGGATCACTTGGAAAAATGCTGTGGACTACCTGATCTTGACACTGAGCTTGACTGCTGAGGTCAGCATTCCCACGGCCAAATGCTTGTCTCGGTTGTATTTGGAGATTCTCAGTCATCCAGGTCATAGTTGTCATTCCTCACCATCCAGTCAGAGCTGAAGAAGCTTCTTGGATGAGAAGTGAAGCCTTTTCAAAGAAAAACAAGAAAGTCCAGTTGCCTCCTTAAAAAAAAAGCACCTTTGGGACTTGGTTGTGTTGCAAATGCTATACGAGTTGGAACTACCATGTTGTATTTGCTCTCACCCCTACCTATCAACAGGTAAACTGGACCAAATAGCTTGATCCTTAGATATGTCAGTTCCTGTAGCAGTTGAATGAGAAGCTGTTTCCCATTACCTCTCGGAAAAGAATCAAAGGGCAAGGTAGCCGTCCCAACAGCTCTGGGTATTGTAACCTCTGTGAAAGACATCAGGTTGGGAAATGCAGCTGTTACATGATTAAATTTTCCACCGCACTGTAGGGCCCAGTTATCCTTGCCTTCAGCTCTTTTTCCTCTTCATACTTCCACATGAAAGCAGACCCTTTAATTCAGCATATCACGGGTAAAACTGCCACTTAGCAATCTCAGAAGGCATTCCTGTGACAAAGAAACCGAGTGAGTTGCCAATTAGATGTAGGCAAAAGGTGGCAAGCAAGAACTTGGGTAGTTCTTGGAATAGAAATAAAGGAACAGAAGCAAGAAAACCTTGGTAACAAGGATAAATTAGGAAAGGGCTTTCTATTTAAGACCTTCGTTGCAGTGAAGTGTTGGTGCAGAATTCCTGAAGATAGGAGTGTTAACAGTCAAATATACTATGATAATATACTTCTATTTTAAAGTACATTCAGCAGAAGAGCAATCCACTGCAGGACTTATTTCTGAATAAACCAACCCAGAATCGACTATTAAATCTTTAGGCCGCTTAAAGTTGGATTTTAATGCAATTCAGAAAGCCCTTCTGAATGAAAGGTAGTTTCATTTCATTATAAGTACTCTCAAAGAATCCAACTTGTCAATTCAAGAGTAGCCTCCCATCTCATGCAAAATGGCAAACACTTGGAAGTAGAATTTCAAAAACCATTTCTTAATCCAGTTTGGTGGTCTGCTATTCAGAGAGGACTTTTTAAAAGAGGGCATGTGTTTGTGTAGTGGTGGTTTTCTTTTCTGGATCTCAGCCATGCCGCTTAACCCAGCTAATGGGAGCTCTACACTTGTGGCCTTCTGGATGGTCCTCATTGTATGTCACTGTTGATTTTTCTAAATAAACAGGGCACATTTGACTATTTGTGGAAAATCATTTCAATCTGGAATTAATCGTAATATTCTAATATATTTTAGAGCATTAGTATGAAATACATCTATCCCTGGCCAATAAAAAGCTTCGTGTAAAAGATAGGAGGTGAATCAATGTTAGCTGAAATACAATTTTATTTACAGCTTATTATATAGAGGTCTGATAAAACCGGATGTCTTAATAAAATAAGAGCATTGGTTAATCTCCTTTCTCCTGGAAAAAAAAATGCTTTTAAAGTACTTTAAAACATGTATTTGATAATGTATGTATATTCAAAGACATGGAAAGAACGATTCATAGGGTGGGTTTTTAAAACGCACAAAATACACTTTAAAACCAATCTGATATGGTTGTTTTAAGTTTATCCACTCGCCAACATTTCATAACTTTTGTCTCTTTATCAAATATCTTTTCCTGACCTGACCCAGCCTTAAATAATGTATTCCAGTCCGAAATCTCTCGAGAGAAAAACTATGTGTTACAAAGGAATAAAATTGTGAAGCTATCTTACAAAGACTTGTTTTCCTTTCCTAACTGAATGAACTTTGCATGATTTCACCAGAATGCTTTTAATCGACAGTTTTATTCTTTAGAACATAGGAAGCTTCCTTCTTCTCAGCTAAGCCTTTAGTCCAGATAATTCAGTGTAGTCTGGCTGGAGCTCTGCATGGCTTCCCAACCTTAATGAGATGCCAAAAATTAAATTAGAGGCTCTACCACCGTGCTGTGGTCCTTTCCTGGTAGAAAGATACCTCACCGACTTGAATGGAGGTCTGAGCCTTGCTGAATTTCAGTGGCTGTTATTGTCAGTAGATACACAGAGGATTCCCTTATCTCATACTTATTCATACATAATGGTGTGCGACGAAATTTAATGCACATTAATGGAACTAAATTTAATGTACATTAATACTGCAAGGCTGTGAGTATCTTCAATTTTGAAAAATGTATGTTAAAAATTCAAAGAAGGATATTCTGATTGGGTGGCCTTGAAAGTAATTTTTTTTTTTAAAAAAAGAAAGTATCTTCCTTTTCCTAAGAACCATTTAGTTTCCTGTTCTTTTTTTTAAACCTAGGTTTCGCCACATGCTGCTCCATCCTGCCAGGAAAATTGTGTTGAAAATTTTTTTTAGAAGACAGGTAAAATTAATTCATAGGTGAGAGTTTGCCAAATTCTGACTTCCAAGCTAGAAAACGTGAATAAGTACGTAATCAAACACAAGCCTCAACAAAAGCTTTTACTGCCAGTTACTATCTAAAACTTGAGACCTTTGAATGTTTTTAAACACAGGGATCTCCTCTTAGCAGAAGTCCAAGGGCATCTGAAATTAAGTTATCTTCAGCATTTCCAAAATCTAGCATTAAACTCTTTGTGTGCACGTTACGGTTTTTAGAGGGTCTTTAGATGTTGCCTTTAAAAAAGAAAAAAAAAAAAAAGAACCGGCAAGAAAACCCAGCTAACAGTCTCTTTATATGTATAATTAAAAAACCATACCCTGGAGCTACCCTGAACCGTGCAGGGTGTTGTAATTTTCGGTTTGCAAAGCAGTATGATACAATGTTGCTAAGCAGAATAGATTTAATGTAGCCAATTGTGCGCTTCTTTAAAAAAAAAAAAAAGTAACTGTTCAGTGTGAGTTAATTTCGGGGGGTTTCTTTTTCCCCTTCTTCTCCAGCATCTCTCTCTCTCTCTTTTTAGGCTTTGTGCCACATTCTTCCAGACAAATGCGTATTCCGTGCGGACTACTGTTCTGCTAAATGCTCTCAGTTCTCTCTTTGCAATCAAGATTATGTTGCTAAGGAGATCTTGCTTTTATTGGTGCCATTGATTTGTGTTAATACGTTTTGAATACCTCTCGGCATTCTTCCGTAGACAAGGCCAAAAGAAAAACTTCCCCCCCGCCCCCCAGTTTCCCCATTTACATGACAAAACGGAGCGGTGGTGTAATGAAGCCGATAGAAAGTGGCCAGTTGAAAAGCAACCAAAGAAGGCCACTCAAGTGAGAAATGAAGCAATGGGCCGGGGACAGTCTGGCCTGCCTTTGCTCCAGCTGCAGGATCTGGCTTGGACTTGGGTGAGAGATGCACAGGGTGACGAGAGAGTGCCTCCAATCTGCAGAGACCACCCACTTCTCAAAGCGCCAGCTTTCCCGTGGATTACCTCACTGGTTTTGAAGACAAACGCTCACAAAGCAAACGGCCTGAGTAGGAACTTGGGAAAGAGGAGAGGAGAGCTTACCGCCTTCCACCTTCCTCTTCCTCCCAAGGAAGACTGTTGAGCTTTTCAGCTCAGCCCTGAAGGCCCATCCTTGAGAAGTGTGGACTAGCACGCTAGACTTACAACGCAGTTCGTTTGGCAACCGTTTCAATGGTGGCCCTGAAAAAGTGGAATTTACGGGCCGTTTGCAGAAGCATTGTCACGCGATCAAAATTCAGATGCTTGGCAACTGAGTCATATTGCAGCATACCGGGCTCATGCGAGATCCCCTTTTGTGACCGACTGACAAGCAAAGTCAATGGGGATGCCGGATTCACTTAACAACCAGGTTACTCACTTAACTACTGCAGTGATTTCACTTAATCACCAAGTCAAGAAAAGTCGTGAAATGGGGCAAGATGCACTTAGTAACAGGAATTTTGGGGTCAATTGCAGTTGTTGAGGACTACCTGTAGTGAAGAATAGAATAGAATAGAAATAGAATAGAAGAATAGAATAGAATAGAATAGAATAGAATAGAATAGAATAGAATAGAATAGAATAGAATAGAATAGAATAGAATAGAATAGATTTTTTTATTGGCCAAGTGTGATTGGACAGACAAGGAATTTGTCTTTGGTGCATATGCTCTCAGTGTACATAAAAGAAAAGATACGTTCGTCAAGAATCATAAGGTACAACACTTAATGATAGCCATAGGGTACAAATAAGCAATCAGGAAACAATATCAATATAAATCGTAAGGATACAAGCAACAAAATTACAGTCATAAGTGGAAGGAGATGGGTGGTGGGAACGATGAGAAGATTAATAGTAGTGCAGACTTAGTAAATAGTTTGACAGTGTTGAGGGAATTATTTATTTAGCAGAGTGATGGTGTTTGGGAAAAAACTGTCCTTGTGTCTAGTTGTTCTGGTGTGGGCTTCTTCGGCACTGGGATGATAGTAGAGCATTTGAAGCAAGAAGATGGTAGGGGAATATGGAGCACGGGTTGAATTCAACCCTCCTTTAAAAATGGAAAAAATCAGTTAGTTTTGGAGAACACTTGCTTGTAAATTATTGCCTTCATTTGGTAGATGGGTAAAATGATTGTGATTCTAATAAAGGAGAATATTTGTAGCTCAGAGTTGAAATGAGGGGTCCTTGGTGCTCTCTGAGCTTGCATATTTCATTACCCTAGCTAGGTAACATTGTGATTGTGAAGATTGTCTGCGATCTAGAAGAGAAGTTTGTACAAGTAGACCAGAGGTCTTCAAACTTGGCAGTTTTAAGACTTGTGGACTTCAACTCCCAGAATTCTCCAGCCATAGCATAGCTGGCTGGAGAATTCTGGGAGTTGAAGTCCACAAGTCTTAAAGCTGCCAAGTTTGAGGATCCCTGAGATAGACCTTGGCTTACAATCAATCATTTAGTGACTGAAGTTACAACAGCATTGAAAAAAAGTGACAAGACCTTTTTTTTCCTTTTCCACACGACTGTTGCAGAATCACGTGATCAAATTCTGGACGCTTGGGAACTGGTGTGTATTTATGACAATTGAAGTGTCCCGTTGTCATACGATCACATTTTGCGACTTTCTGATATGCAAAATCAATAGGGAAGCCGTGTTCCCTTAACAACCATGTTAGTGACTTCACAACTGCAGTCATTCACTTAACAACGGTGGCAAGGATGGTTGTGATAGGGTAAAACTCACTTAATAACTGTTTCACTTAGCAACAGAAATGTAGGGCTCAATTGTCATCCTAAATCGAGTACTACCTGTATTGTTAATGAGTACCTGTTATGCGTCAATACAGCTCAGTTGTAACTTTCTATTGTGGCCCACCAGCAGCCAGTGGAGCTGGTGGCAGACTCAGGCAGTGAGGTTGGGGAGGAACATGGGCCAGTCCTGGAGTCTGAGGAAGGTTCTGATGAGGGCTCTGCGTTGGAGGCAGAGAGGGGGCCAGGGCCGTCCGACAGTTATCAGCTGCCTTCGGAGTCAGATATCAGTGAGGCAGAAGAATAGCTGGAGCCGGATTCCTGATGTACACATGCGCAGAGCTGCCAGGAGAAGGGAACAGCTAAGGAACAAGGGCTGACTCGACAGTAAAGGCACAGGTCGACAGCAAGGATGAAATGCTCCCGGTTAGGACCGGATCATTTCATCCTGTAGCGATGGTGGGTGGTTCGGAGAACCGGTAGCAAAAAATCCCTGCGCCCCCCCGCCATGCCCAGCTGAGTCGCACAATCATCAGAGGCTGTTTTTTTAAAAAAACTTTTAAAAGCATTTTTTCCAGAACCTCTTCTGCTGAAAAAATGCTTTTAAAAGTAAAAAAAAAAAAGAAGAAGCCTCTGATAATCGTGTGGCTCAGCTGGGATCGTCAGAGGCTTTTAAAAGCATTTTTTTGTAGAAAAAAAATGCCTTTAAAAGCCTCTGGCGATCCCAGCTGAATTGCCTGATCGTCAGAGGCTTTTAAAAGCATTTTTTTCTGCAACCTCTTAAGGCTGTAGAAAAAAATGCTTTTAAAAGTTAAAAAAAAAAAAAGTTGGCCATGCCCACCCAGTCACATTAACCCCTCCCCCAACCAAGCCACACCCAGACAACCGATAGTAACCAATTTTACATTTCACCACTGGTCAACAGTGAATGGCCCTTCCCATAGGGAATAAAGAGGAGCGAAGGGGAGGGCAGTTTCCAGGAGACAATTAGTTCGATTCATTAGGGTGAAGATCTGTTCCTGACTTCTTGCCAAGTAATTGTTGCTACAACGTGGCATTTCGAAGATATCGGTCTGGCAACTCTCCAAACTTGATAAAGGTCTGTAGTTGTGAAATCTCACGAAAGACTTTTTGCCGGGACTTTGCTGGAGAGGAATTTCCCTTTAACCTAAATAAAGGAGGTTTTATCGGGACGAGGAGTTTGCGTCATGATCTTGGGAGGCTTAGGTCAGAATATTGACCTGGTTCTACACTGCACTGGCTTCCGGTGGTCTTCCGGGTGCGATTCAAGGTGCTGGTTACCATCTTTAAAGCGCTCCATGGCTTAGGACCGGGGTACTTACGAGATCGCCTTCTGCCACCGAGAGCCTCCCACCGGCCAATACGCTCCCACAGAGAGGGACTCCTCTGGGTGCCGTCGGTCAAACAATGCCGACTGGCGACCCCCAGGGGGAGAACCTTCTCTGTGGGGGCACCTGCCCTCTGGAATGAATTGCCCCCGGAGATAACGTATGATCCCTGACCTACGCACCTTTCGCCGGGCCCTCAAGACGCTATTATTTCATCAAACTGGGCTGGCCTAAATATTAGATTTTAACGGGTTGTTTCTGTTTTTAACACGTGGCGGCCAAATTATTTAATATGTTTTTTAAACTGTTTTTTTTTAACTTTTATATATTTGTTGGTTTTATTTTTTGGCTGTGCACCGCCCTGAGTCCTTTGGGAGAAGGGCGGCATAAAAATTTAATAAATAAATAAATAAATTTAATAAATAAACACTTTCAGGAATCTACCTGGGACACAGGAAACGTAATTTGTGCCAGAACATACATAAGAAACATACATCTTTTCTAAAAAGAGAACAGATGGGGAAAGGGGATCATGCAAATTCACTATTTGTAATATTCTTAACGTGGTGTGAAGAAGGAAGGAGTTACACAACATGCGCCTTGTAGAAGTTTGATGAGTATGAAGTTGGATTTAACACCATATTAAAACTATTTTAGAGTATTTCAGTTGACATATTAAAAATTTGGGGATAATGGATCTTTTGTTTATTTGGGTAAAAATAACATACCGTATTTTTTGACGTATAAGACACATCTGTCCCCCCCCAAAAGGTGAAAATTTAGGTGCATCTTATACACCAAATGTAGCCCCGCCCACCCACTGGCCCCCACCCTTTGGTCTCTGCCTCCCAGCAGTTACCTCCTTGCAGCAAACAGCAAGAAGAAACAGCCCATTTCAGCTTCAGCACAGCCTAATTAGCACAAGTTGATTGGATCAGCCTTCCGGGCCTCTGCTGCTTGCTGCAAGGAGGTAAATTGCTGGAGCAGATTTCCCCCCCCCCCCTTGTGCTAATCAAACTATGCTGAAAACGAAAATGAAAGTAAAGCAGGCTGTTTGCTGCAATGAGGCAAAATTGCTTGGAGGCAGAGGCAGATTTCTTTTTCTTGTTTTCGTCACCAAAAAAAGTAGGTGCATTTTATAGTCCGGTGTGTCTTATACTCTGAAAAATACGATACATTCAAATAATGAAATATTCCAGGCGACATTTTACCACATGAGCTAAGGCCATGACGCAGCTGCTAAAATGGTAATTTGGGGGTGTATTAATGAGGATAAAATCCAGATTAATGGGGGGGGAATGTTCCCATTCAGCCTAGGAAAAGCATGCCCTGGACTAGCTAATGTAGAAAAGTTATTAGCGATGGGGTGGAGAGTATCTCAAACTGGTCCCTTAAATACAATAGGACTACCTCAATAGTGAAGGACTAGGAATCGGGTCCTATAAACAATGATGAAAGGAGTTGGTTGTGTTTGGCTTTCAGAAAGGAGGACTGAGAGGAATTACGATTGTAATCTTCATCTATCTAAAGGGTGGTTGTGTAGATGAGGGAATGGAGTTTGGAAGTACCAGTGGGTTGAAACTACCAGAAACCAGATGTCTATGGAGATTCTCAGAGATCCAAGTCATGGTTGTCCCAAAGATGCTTTTTCAAGGTATATGCAGTTCAATGCAGTGAGTCGTGTGCAGATCTGAACATTGGGGAAACAAAACAACCACTTCATAATCGCATGGCCCAACATAGGAGAACAAACCCATCAGGACAAGATTTACTGCATTTAAAAGACAAAGGCCAGTCTTTTGAAGACAGCAAAGTCTGCATTTTGGACAGAGGACCACTGATTTGAAAGAGGACCGCTGGGTTAAAAAGGCCATCTATCAAAATCGAGCAGCCCTCTCTCAACAGCGTGGAGAGATATGACATCATCTAACTCCAGTCTACAACACAGTCCTTTCAGCAGTTCCAAGAAAGCTCCACACCCATTTTTACCGCTCAGGAGACCCTGAGGACACAAATGTCCAAGTGGCCTCAACGGCTCTCTAAAAAGAATGCAAATAACCAGTTGCAGACAGTTGGTCTGCAAGGAGTATAAATCCTTCCATTTCCCACCATCCAGTCAGAGCTGAAGAAGCTTCTTGGATGAGAAGTGAAACCTCTTCAAAGGAAAACAAAGTCCAATTGCCTCTTGAAAAGGCACCTTTGGGACTGCCAGAAACCAGATGAGTTACCAGAAGAAGTGAAGATGATTCTAACAGGCAACATTTTTTTAAATATATGTCTGGCAAATTAAAATCCAAACAAGCATTTAAGAAAAGGGATTGAGTTCTACAACTAGGTTCCTCCTAAACACATTCAAATTAACATGGCTGTACTTTGAAGTAATTATTATTTGGGGCTCCACCCAAGAAACAGGTGTTGAAGAGGGACCTTAATTTGTCAGGGAAAAGAAGATTTTAAGCACTGAAAAATTCCGCGGCTATGTTTTTTTAAAAAAGGATTTTTATGGATGTATTTCTAACTAGCACACCTGTGGCCTTTTTCCAAAAGTGCTTTTTCTTCCTTGTCTATAAAAATATTTCCTGAAAGAAGGTTAAGAATAAGAATAAGAATAATTTTATTTCTATACCGCCCTTCTCCCGAAGGACTCAGGGCGGAGTACAGCCTATTAAAAACACAAGACAACATCAGTTAAAATAGTTTAAAATTATTAAATAAATTCGGCTCGATTTAAAACTCCAGAAATTTAAAACCCAATTTAAAATTGTTATGTTGATAGACCAGCCTGGCGGAACAACAGGGTCTTGAGTGCACAACGAAACACCCGGAGGTCGGAGATCTTACGTATTTCCGGGGGCAGTTCGTTCCACAGGGCTGGGGCTCCCACAGAGAAGGCCCTCCCCCTGGGTGTCGCCAGCCAACATAACTTGGCCGATGGCACCCTGAGGAGACCCTCTCTGTGGGAGCGAACTGGCCGGTGGGAGGCTATTGGTGGCAGAAGTTGGTCTCGAACGTACCCGGGTCCTGTGCCATGGAGCGCTTTAAAGGTGGTGACCAACACCTTGAATCGCACCCAGAAGACCACTGGGAGCCAGTGCAGCTCGCGCAGGAGGGGTGTCACGTGGGCACAACGGGTTGCGCCCATAACCACCCGTGTGGCCGCATTCTGGACCAGCTGGAGCCTCCGAGTGCTTTTCAAGGGGAGCCCCATGTAGAGAGCATTACAATAGTCCAGCTGGGAGATAAGGGCGTGAGTGACCGTGCGCAAGGCGTCCCGGTCCAGAAAGGGCTGCAACTGGCAAATCAGGCGAACCTGATAAAAGGCCCCCCTGGCCATGGCTGTCATATGCTCTTCTAAAGACAGCCGTGCGTCCAGGAGGACACCCAGATTGCGAGCCCTCTCGCAAATCCAGGAACTGGATTTGTTTTTCAGGGGGGAAAAAAAAACCCTGAGCCACCTAATTTACTGACATTTCTTGCAATTCAGACAATACAGTTACAGTATGACAGAAAAGCATCCAATACTGTATGGAGAATTCAGTGCATGATACAATACATAAGGTAAAGGTTCCCCTCACACATATGTGCTACTCGTTCCAGACTCTAGGGGGCGGTGCTCATCTCTGTTTCAAAGCCGAAGAGCCAGCACTGTCCGAAGACATCTCCGTGGTCATGTGGCCGGCATGACTAAATGCCAAAGGTGCACCGAACGCTGTTACCTTCCCACCAAAGGTGGTCCCTATTTTTCTACTTGCATTTTTTAACGTGCTTTCGAACTGCTAGGTTGGCAGAAGCTGGGACCAGTAACAGGAGCTCACCCCATTACACGGCACTACAGATTTGAACCACTGAACTGCCAACCTTTCGATTGACAAGCTCAGTGTCTTAGCCACTGAGCCACCGCCTCCCTATACAATACATAGGGGACACTTATAATGTCACACATCTTTTTTTCTTAATAATCTGGTAGCATCTAAATTACTCTCTACAATCTGTGCAAGATTTTTTTCAAACTCCGCTCTTGTTCTCTTGTTCAGTTACAAATCTTACTTTTCTAGCGTGTGTGTCACACTGAAGTTTCCACGCTCTAGTTAAGAAATGTAACATCTGGACTTTCCAGAATTCGGAGGTGAGTCTTTAATGGCAACAGATCACGCTAACTATCTATATATAAATTTCTGAAAGTAGTCATTTTAAATGACTCATCTGATTTGAACAAAAGGCAAGGAGGTAAATGTTCCATTAAAAACCACTGCCAACATAATTTTACCATTAGCTTTTATTCTCAGCCTTTATTCCACCCTTTCCATTAGCATGTTGATTGCATTAATTAAGGACCTTCCCTTCCATATGCAGAGATAATCTTTCTGAATGGCTTTCAAAGTACACGAAACAAAGTCTGTGGTACACTTTGATAATATAAATAAATTGTTCTACTCTCTCTAGAAAAGTCCTGATCCTGCAACCCACTACAGGAGATTTCAATGGTTTTCTTCAAACGAGCAATTGCCATTTAAAAACTCCAACCATTGTAAGACATTAGAAAAAAAACAAAGCAAGCAAAAGGGAGTGGCGGTTGGGCAATGGAGGGTCGAATCTGGATTGCAGCTCTTAGTATCTCAGTGGGAATGTCCGACATACATACTATCCATTGAAAGCAATGAGAAGAAGAGGATGAGAAGCTGGAATAAGCCACCCTTGGAAGCCATAACTGTACTGATACATAATCATTTTAAATAGGTGGCACTTAGCGAATCACAAAACATTCGCATGCTTTTCCAGAACTATTCCAGAGCCAACTCTGTAAGATTAAACATTTTTCCTAGCTCTTCCAATTCAAAAGCCTTGGGTTCTGCCCCAGCTCCGGATTTCCAAGGATATTGACACATACCAACGGTCCTTATCAAATTTATTAAGTAGCAAGAATAAACCAAGACTTTTCCAAAAATGCTCTGATGATAATTACAAGTTGCTTCTAGCAAGAAAGTTACTAACGGCGTGTGACTGAAAGAGGCTAAGGGAGTGGCCAATTATCCTCAAGCCTTACTCTCGAGGAGACCTCCTCCTCCTAAGTAGCCACTCCTGCCTTTTGGCAGCCCTGCGTGCCTGAGTATTGAGGAGAGGCTCCTCCACTTCGCTCTCTCCACTTGAAGGAGCCTCTGGAGGTTCTGAAGGCCCTGGCTGAGTCTCTGCCTCTGGCACCACATCCTCTTCGGCCTCCTCGCTGTCCGACGTGAGCACCGGCTGCGGAGGCTGCTGGCACGACACTACACCAGCCTCCTCGTCGTCGGGATCAGCCACGATCCGCGCAGGCCACTGGCGGGCCACAACACACTCTTCTCTCCCCCCCCTCCTGTGTCGCCCCCCCCCTGTGTCGCGCCAGCAGCCAGCTGCGCAGGCTACTGGCGCGACATCACACCAGCCTCCTTGTCGTCGGGATCAGCCACGATCCGCGCAGGCTGCTGGCAGGCCACAACACCTTGTGGTTTTATCCCACAATACAAGGCCTTTTGCAAGTTCGTCTTTTGAAATGTTTTCTTTTTGCTAACTATGTTCTATGGTTTCACTTTTGGATAGTCTTATGTTACTTTAAAAATGAAAGTGCTTGATTGCCTCCATTCTTTGAAGCAAAGCTCTCCACACTTGGGAATGCTTTTTGAATGTAGGACAACTTGTCCAACTCAGTGCCTCCAAACATATTAGGCTTCCATCCCTCCCCCATCTCTTAGCTAGGACTGGTCTAAATCCATGCTGGCTGAAGTTGTGGCAACTCAGCACAACCAGAAAGACAGTTGGTGGGGTGTGGGGAGAGACTGCTATTATATATATGTATATTTGCATTTATTTTATTTTTTGTATATTGATGTCCTGCATTTTGATAAAGTCAGTTGAGTCAATAAAAATGAATAGACCGTTTGCACCATTGTGCTTCAGGCAGCTTTCTCAAACTTCTGGGAAATCGTAAGCAAAGGCATGCGTCATTCTTGTACGTAACAAGATTTAATTTTAGACAACATTGCATTACCCATCTTCAAGAGAATTCATCCTTGTCAGCTGAGAAAAAGACAAAAAGAGAGAAGGTTCTTCCTTCCCTCCCTTTGGGATTTTCTCAATGTATTCACTTCTAATCTTTTTCGTGACTTCATGGTACTTGATGTTGTCAGCTTGAAGGATGCCCAGGTATTTATAGTGATCATCTTCATCCAGACTCTTAATATTATTTGCACAGGGCATCTTGATTCTGTCAGTGGTGAAATTAAAAAAATTCCTCTACCGGTTCTGTGGGCGTGGCTTGCTTTTCATTTTTTAAAATTTTATTTTATTTTGATTTATATGCTGCCCTTCTCCGGAGACTCAGGGCGGCTTACAATGCGTTAAGCAATAGCCTTCATACTTTTGTATATTTATACAAAGTCAGCTTATTGCCCCCACAAACTGGGTCCTCATTTCACCTACCTTAGAAAGGATGGAAGGCTGAGTCAACCTTGAGCCTGGAGAGATTTGAACTTGCAGTAATTGCAGGCAGCTGGTGCACTGTAACAGTGCTTAATCAGCTACGCCACCAGGCTCACCAGGTCATGTGACTGGGTGGGCATGGCCAACTCGGCATCAGATCGAGGGGCTCCTCATCGGCCCCTCCCCGCCACTCCTTGTCGCGAATGGCAGGAAAATGGGGAGGGGAATATTCCTACCTACCATTCTTCCCTCAGCCTGTGCTGAGATTGAGGAATGGATGACAGACAGGAAAATCCCCTTCCCCATTTTCCTGCCTTTCACAAAAATGGCTCCATTCCAGATGCTCCCCGTCCCCTGTGCCCCTCCCTCCTGGGGACTACCTTAAAAGGGACAGGCTGCAGCAGTTCCGTTCTGAATGGAGGGAGAAAAGTTAGCATTCTCTCTGCTGCATTTAACATTGAATTCTGTGGAATATCGAGCGGATGGGAGAGGGGAGCGTCCGGGCGTGGGTGGGGCCAACGAGGGGTGATTACTACCGGTTCGGCAAACTGATGGCAATAATCCCTAGCGGTTTGCCCGAACTGGTAGGATGTCACCCCTGGATTCTGTCAGTTTTCACTATTCACTAGGAGCCTGAGTGGCGTAGGAGGCTAATGCTTCCTACTAAAGCAGCATTTAACATCCAGCTGCCTGCAATTACTGCAAGTTCAATTCTCACCAGGCTCAAGGTCGACTCAGCCTCCCATCCTTTCTAAGGTGGGTAAAATGAGGACCCGGTTTGTGGGGGCAATAAGCTGACTTTGTATAAAATATACAAAAGTATGAAGGCTATTGCTTAACGCCTTGTAAGACGCCCTGAGTCTCCGGAGAAGGGCGGCATATAAAAATAAATAAAAATAAAATAAATAAAATATCCCTCCCCCTATTTCATGGCAAGAATGGCATATTTGTCCAGTCCAAACTCCATTGCAATATCTTGGTCGTATATACAGACAGCGTTAAGCAGCGATTCTGCTTCAGATGATGTTTTTCCAGATAACTTCAAATTGTTCATGTAAAAAAGGGTGGAATAGTCTGGTAGATGCTTTTGATGTTTGGTAGCCATGGCCTGTTTGGTAGCCAACATCCTTTCATGATGTTAAGCTCTCCCATTCTATCATCATTGGTCCAGCAATTGTGTCTGCCATGGTGGCCTTGGTCTTTGCACAAAGCTGCTGATGTTTCTACTGATCCTATTATTCCTAGGCACTTGGTTATCCAACCATGTGGCAGGGAGTCGAATGTCTTCCTGTGATCAATCCATGCTACATTCATAACTTGTTTTCAACTAGATGCTGTTGGACTGCATCATCTATCACACCAGTTAGTAATTTGAAAGTTGTTGATCAGCAGGTATTTATTTTTTATTTTATTTTATTTTATTTTATTTTATTTTATTTTATTTTATTTTATTTTATTTTATTTTATTTTATTTTATTTTATTATTTTATTTTATTTTATTTTATTTTATTTTATTATTTTATTTTATTATTTTATTTTATTTTATTATTTTATTTTATTTATTTTATTTATTTTATTTTATTTTATTATTTTATTTTATTTTATTATTTTATTTTATTTTATTTTTATTTTATTTTATTTTATTTTATTTTATTTTATTATTTTATTTTATTTTATTATTTTATTTTATTTTATTTTATTTTATTTTATTATTTTATTATTTTATTTTATTTTATTTTATTTTATTTATTTTATTTTATTTTATTTTATTTTATTTTATTATTGTATTGTATTGTATTGTATTGTATTGTATTGTATTGTATTGTATTGTATTGTATTGTATTGTATTGTATTGTATTGTATTGTATTGTATTGTATTAGGCTTATTAATTAGCCTGTAGTTGCCTCGTGCTGCCCCTTTTGTTGTATCTTCCATTATCAGGTAGGTTTTGTTAGCCATTCTTCAATTTCACCTCCTTGTAGTATGTTGTTAAAGTTACTGTTAAACTACTATTCTTATTCAGTTCTTTAGAATAGAATAGAATTCTTTATTGGACAAATGTGATTGGACACACAAGGAATTTGTCTTGGTGCATGCATTCTCAATGTACATAAAAGAAAAGATACGTTCATCAAGAATCATAAGGTACAACACTTAATGATAGTCACAGGGAACAAATAAGCAAATAAGTTAAATCAGTTCATAAAATGGAAGTTCCTTCATCTGTCTAATACTTTCCACCCAAGAGTTTTCTAAACACTGGGAAACTTTTCAAAATAAAACGGGAGGTGGAAAATTGTCCATTGTTTGTGATCCTCTGTAAAAGTTTTTATTTTTTCCCTTTACAACAAACATTTCATCTTTCATTGATCAGCACGTCTTGATTTCAATTTTTTTGTGTCATAATAGTTGTAGTTTATTATCGAATTCTTTATATACATCTATTCTTATTTTGACATTACAACTTAACATATCTCCTAATATAACATTTCTTTTCCTAGATTATTTAATTTTATAGTTTTTATCCATATTCATTTTCTAACCAATGATAAAATAACCCCCATATATTATAATAATCAGATTCTTCCTTCCCTTTAACTGCTAGTGTTAATCTACTCATTTCTGCACAATCTAATATTTTCTTAATCATTTTTTCATCTTTAGGGATTTCTTCAATTTTCCAATTTTGTGCAAATACAATTCTAGCCGCAGTTATTACATGAATAATCAAACATGCATTTTCTTTAATATATTTTCCTGGTAAGATACCCAACAAGAACAATTCAGGTTTTAAATCAATGTGTTGCTGAGTCATCTTCTCCAACCACATTCAAATTCTTGCCCAATATTTTTTCACTTCTATACATGTCCACCACATATGATAACACGATCCTGGTGTTTGGCAGCATTTCCAACATTTGATTGATTTGTCTTTAAACATTTTTGCCAATCTTTCAGGTGACATCAGTGGTGGGTTCCTCCCAGTTCCGCCGAGCTGGTAGCGGTGACGATATGACATCACCAAACCAGTTCTGCACCCCCCCGCCCCCCACATTATTCTTACCTTTTATTTGGCCCCACCCCCAATCTATTGCTGCCTGTTGTGGCTCCGTTGCCTGAGCCTGGGCTATCGACAGATGCAGACTCTGAGAGTGAGGGAGAGGAGTTGGCAAGGCCTCCCACTCCAGGACCCTCCTCTCTGGCAATGCCTCCGGAGGACACCAAAGGCCAAACGATAGGCTCAGAGCCAAGCACGTCCCCGCAGCCACAGGTGGACAGTGACGAGGAAGATAAGTGCTGGCTGGACCCTCGACAGAGGCGCAGGGAGAAGCGTGCGCAGCAGAGGGGAAGGCGTGCCAGAGTTTAGCTGAGTCACTGGACCACACCCCACAGGGTATAAATGTGGGTGTGGTGGCCGGTTCAGTTTGTGACGAGCAAAAACTGGAAATACTCCATGATCTCTGCGTTACTGGACTTTGCCTGCTTTATCGGACTGCATTTGGATTAATCCTTGTATTGTTGAAAAACTCTGCCTGTTTTATCGGAATGCTTGCAGTCTAATCTTTGTTTTGTGTGAGTAAAGTCTGAATTGGCAGCTAGCCACTGGGTTGCTGCCAGCTTTATTTTCAAAGAGTTTTGTCGTGTGGCTTATTAAATCCGGGCCGTCTGTGTGTGTGTGTGTGTGTGTGTGGTACGGGGACAGAACACTGCCTCCTGAATCCCAGCTGATCGGCTAGAAGGAAAAAAACTGTTTAAACTCTTGCTGCCGGGCTTCAAAGGGCCGCCTTACAGCTGATCAGTGTTAAAAGGCAGTGTGGTGGTAGACGGGTGCCTCCAAAAACAAATGGGTAGACCAGTACAGCTCTGCAAGCAGTTAAAAGCCTGGTAGACCAGTACCTCTGCTAAATCCTAAAGAATTGTTTGTCACATGACCATCAAGCCACGCCCACAAAATAAGCCACACCCACAGAACCGGTAGTAAAAAAATTTAGAACCCACCCCTGGGTGACACGTGCCATCTATAAAACATTTTATACAAACTCTTTATTGCCATTGTTAATTTATAGTTTTGTTCCCATAGTTGCTGTCATTTATCTAGCTCTGTCGAGTATTGGATTGTTTGTGATCCACTGGATACCCACACAACTATCAAAACGTCCTTCACCACTCAACCCAATACAGCACAACCAACACAAACCACGAAAAGAGATACACTACCATACATCAAGAACATCTCAGAAACCACCAACAGACTTCTACAACCACACGGAGTCAACCTAGCACACAAGCCAACAAAAGCCCTTCAAAACATCCTAAGCAGATCCAAAGACCCAACAACCCCAGAAGAAAAAAACAGGAGTCATCTACAACATACAATGTGAGGGCTGCAACAACCACTGTGCAGGACACCAAATGCAGAAGACTGGCATCCATGAACACCAACTGGCATCAGAAGACACGATGAAAATTCTTTGATTTCACAACATAGGGACAGATTTAACCATAGTTTCAATTGGGAAAATGTGACAATCCTAGACCAGGCCAAGTTAAAAAATGCCAGGGAATTTCTAGGAGCCTGGCACTCTGACAGATCAGCCATCAATAGACACATAGATATTAACCAGATCTATAGACTATGCTATGGTCTTCCCAGTTGCAATGGATGGCTGTGAAAGTCGAACCATAAGGAAGGCTGAGCGCCAAAGAATTGAGGACTTTGAACTCTGGTGCTGGAGAAGACTCCTGTGGGTCCCTTGGACTGCAAGGCGATCAAACCGGTCGGTCCTAGAAAAGATCAACCCTGACTGCTCTTTAGAAGGCCAGATCCTGAAGATGAAACTCAAATACTTTGGCCACCTAATGAGAAGGAAGGACTCACTGGAGAAGAGCCTAATGCTGGGAACGATTGAGGGCAAAAGAAGAAGGGGACGGCAGAGAACGAGGTGGCTGGATGGAGTCACTGAAGCAGTTGGCATGAGCTTAAATGGACTCCAGAGGATGGTAGAGGACAGGAAGGTCTGGCAATACGTTGTCCATGGGGTCGCAATGGGTCGGACACGACTTCTCAACTAACGACAACAACAATAGACTCTGCAAAAGAGACCATCAACCAGCCCAAAAGAGAGCAAAAAGATTCAAGCACCTCTCCTCCAGAAATCAGCATCCAAATCAGCATAGATCAACTCCAAGGTTAACTTCAGACCAACAATCAAGTAAACAATACCCCAATCAAGAAACTGCCAAAGATCCATCAGTAAACAGCCCAACCAAAGACTCCCTAAGACCGCCCCCACCCACACAGAGAAGACATCAGATATAAACTGACAGCAAATATCCCTCCTTCCTAGCACTGATGATGTTACCCAGTGAGGTAATGAAATGTCTGCGGAAAAAAAAACACAAGCAAGCTCAGAGGGCACCAAGGACCCCTCATTGTTCGTAATAGTTCTGCAACCTTCTGCCATATTTTTCAAGAGAGCCCCTAATGTAAGTCATGGAATCCAGAGAAACCAGTTGAAAGCTACATTGGCAATTGGTAGAACAAGGAGACGGTTCCTGGTCTTTTTATGTACATTTGTACATAAATGGTGAGGAGGTGGAGAGGGTTGGTAGTTTTAAATTTCTGGGCATTTATATCTCCGAGGACCTCTCATGGACTATGAATGTTAACATGCTTGTGAAGAAGGCACAGAAGTACTTCCTCAGAATGCTCAGGAAGATAAATCTATCTCAGCATTTACTTCTGTCCTACTATTGCAGCACGATTGAGAGTGTCTTGACATACGGCATTCTTGCATGGCATGGGAGCAGCTCCGTAGCAGACAAAAAAGCTCTACAGAGAATCATTAAAACTGCCCAGAATATCATCGGGCTCCAGCTACCAGCCCTGGATGACATCTTCGAATCTCGCTGTTTGAGGAAGTTGCATAACATTCTCAGAGACTCTTCCCATCCTGCTTACAATCTTTTTGGACTGTTGCCTTCTGGCAGAAGATATAGAACGATTAAAACTCGGACCACACGTCTTCTGAATAGTTTTTATCCCAGACCTATCATTGCACTCAACAATGAACTAAAAGGGCCACCATCAGTGAGCTGTTGGACAGCATTACTTGGTCTGTTGTGTGGATGTTTGGGTGGTTTAGGAGTGAGGAATTGTGGTGGGTGGGAGTGTGTTTGGGGATTGTTATGTGTGTTGGACCTGGTCTTTGGATGTTAAGTGAATTTTGTTGTATGGGTATACTGTCTATACATGTACAATGACAATAAAGATGATGATGATGATGATGATGAATTTGGACAAGTGAAAAGGCTGAGAGTATCTCAAACTAGGCCTCAGTGCAGCATGTTCATACCAGTGTAATATAGTATAATGTTATATACATATATGTATATGGGAATGTGTGTTAGGTATTACTTATTTGAGTTTAAGGGGTTTTCTTTTATTTGAGTTTATTCTGAGTTATTGAGATGTATTCTGTGTTTTGGGAGAGCTACACCAAGGGAGGCTCATTCAGTCTCATTGTACACATGTTGTGCATTGACAATAAAGGTTTGATTCGATTTGATTTTATTTTAGCAGCATCTCCTTTCCCCTCATTTTAATCTGAACGTTTAGCTGTCTCCGACACTTAACTAAGACGTTGCTTTTAAAAATATCTGCCCAAAATATGCAAGCACCCCTGGCAACCAGCAGTAGGATGAAGTCCTTTGAAGGCAACTTCAAATGGGCCACGAGAGACACAGAAGAAAGCAAGATTTTGAGTTTTCTTAGTGATGCTTCCACCCAGTTCCTAAGGGAAGACTTGCTGCTCAGTTGGATAAAGAATGCTGTCAAAAAACCACTCGGAAAGAGTGCCACTTCCCCAAGAGATAATCTCTGGTATTCTTGTCTCTTCACCCCACCTCCAAATGTTTGTTTTGACAAATCGGGTCTTTTCCTTTATCTCTCTTTTAAACAAGAAGGTTTTAAAAGCTTAGAGGCCTGAGCCCTCTGAGAATTCAAAACTTCAGTCTTTGGAACTTGCACTAAGTATATTTATCAAAGATTTATGACAAATCCCCCAGAACAAGGGAGAATGCTAAATACATTTCAAATAGGCTGGAACTTAGCTAAATAACGATGGATCTATACCGCTCTAGTTCCTTCATAATAGATAGACATCACTATTCTCAACCAGAAAGAAGAAGAAGAAATGAAAATCCTTTTTTGACTCAGACTGAAAGTGACATTTCAAAAGTTAGGCTGTACCGTAGCCAAAGATGTTTTCTTTCTTTTTTTTTAATTTTTTTTAAAAAATTTGATTTATATGCCGCCCTTCTCCGGAGACTCAGGGCGGCTTACAATGTGTTAAGCAATAGCCTTCATCCTTTTGTATATTTATACAAAGTCAGCTTATTGCCCGCACAACTGGGTCCTCAATTTACCTACCTTAGAAAGGATGGAAGGCTGAGTCAACCTTGAGCCTTGGCGAGATTTGAATCTTGCAGGCAACTGTTCTTAATAACAGGGTGCTTTAGACCACTGTACTACCAAGGCTCCTTTTCTCGTCCTTTTATTAGCAATTTCATTCCTTGTTATTTTTTTAACACTGAGGGTCCAATCTTTGCAGTTGGGCATGATCCTCTTGTTTGGAATGAATGGACTTGAGAGGGCAGAATTGGCACGACTCCAATAAAATACGACTTTTGAATAGGCTCTGCCAAAATTGTAGTGTAGAGAATTGCTCTTCTCATATTTGTAAGCACTCTTCAGATATAGAAATGTACAGCTCCATATTCTGGATATCAGCTCTTTTTCCCAACCTACTTTTTCAAAGGAAAAAGTAAAAATCTATGGAATGGAATAACTGTATTGTCACTTTAAATCTACACTAATCAGCATACATTCAAATGAGATTTTATCATCTGCATACAGATGATAGATAGATAGATAGATAGATAGATAGATAGATAGATAGATAGATGATAGATAGATAGATAGATGATAGATAGATAGATAGATAGATATAATAGACAGACAGAATATATAGATATAATTAGATGGATAGATAGATAGATAGATAGATAGATAGATAGATAGATAGATAGATAGATAGATAGATATAGATAGATAGAATTCTTTATTGGCCAAGTGTGATTGGACACACAAGGAATTTGTCTTTGGTGCATATGCGCTCAGTGTACATGAAAAGATACATTCGTCAAGAATCATAAGGTACAACACTTAATGATAGTCATAGGGTACAAATAAGCAATCGAATCATACTAGGAAACAATCAATATAAATCGTAAGGATACAAGCAACCAAGTTACAGTCATGCAATCATAAGTGGGAGGAGATGGGTGATAGGAATGATGAGAAGATTAATAGTAATAGTAGTGCAGGCAGTGAATAGTTTGACAGCGTTGAGGGAATTATTTGTTTAGCAGAGTGAATGGCGTTTGGGAGAAAACTGTCCTTGTGTCTAGTTGTTCTGGTGTGCAGTGCTCTATAGTGTCCTTTTGAGGGTAGGAGTTGAAACAGTTTATGTCCAGGATGTGAGGGGTCTGTAAATATTTTCACAGCCCTCTTTTTGACTCGTGCAGTAGACAGGTCCTCAGTGGAAGGCAGGTTGGTAGCCATTGTTTTTTCCGCAGTTCTAACTATCCGTTGAAGTCTGTGTCTGTCTTGTTGGGTAGCAGAACCAAATCAGACAGTTATAGAGGTGCAGATGACAGACTCAATCCTTCCTCTGTAGCTCTCAAAGGGTCACCATCTCCAATATACACTACATATACATGTCAAAAAATTATGCAAATACCCAGATACACACACATATATGACCCAGAGAAACAACACAGTCCAGTTTGGATGTATACATATACATGGCGGGAAAAAAAAAGAATCCTGCAAATTTACAGGACGGATGGCATAGGGAACAAAGCTGTTACAGGATCAGGTAGTCCTGCTATAGAAATACTTCAAAACCTCCTCCCAGAGTGGAGCAACAGAAACAGACCGTGAAGTGGGCATGTGGGGTCTCTAACAATGCTTTGAGCTCTAAGCACATAGAGCTAATAAACAGAGTCCTGAATAACGGGAAGCGAGCTTCCTATAATCTTCTCAGCTGTCCTTACCACTCTCTGTATGGACTTTCTATCTGAGGCACTGCCACTGTCTGGTCCACTATGTAATTTTAAAGTCTCCATGGGAGAGGGGGGAGGGAATAACTGATATTTCTGTGCCCCCATTTTGGTTGATTAAGTGCCATAGATGTTTTCTTTGATGATCTGTCCCTATCCTGGTCTTTCAATGGTCCACCCATGGCCACTGTGATTGAGTCCATCTACCTTGCTGCTTGTTGTCCTCTTTCCTTCCACTTTTCCCAGCATTAGAGCCTTCCCCCTGAGAGGTCTGTAAAGAGTCTCAGTCATCCAGGTCATGGTTGTCCCAAAGGTGCTTTTTCAGGAGGCAACTGGACTTTCTTGTTTTTTCTTTGAAGAGGTTTCGCTTCTCATCCAAGAAGCTTCTTCAGCTCTGACAGGATAGTGGAGAATGGAAGGATTTATCTTCCTTGCAAACAGCTGGTCATTTGCATCCTTTTAGAGGGTCATTGAAGCACTTGTAGGTTTATCTGTGTCCTCAGGATGATCTAAGTAGTAAGGTGACCCTGAGGACACAGATAAACCTCCAAGTCTAAAAGAATGCAAATTTTATAATTTATAAAATATCGAGCCGATATTTTATAAATGCTTAGCTCAAGGGAAATAGATTTATTATTTTTGGTTTTATGTGAGCCTGAAATCTAAATTTAGCATGCTTTAGTTCACGGGTGTCAAATTTGTGGTGTCACGTTGCCATTGTCAGGTTTCGAGGTCGTCTCAAATAAATTGCATTTCAAACAAAGTCTTTGAAGAAAAACTCCCATTTATTAAGCACGTCATTCTGAATCCGACTCCAATTGCAGCCAACACTGACTTCCAGACCCAAAACCCTCCCTTTCCGTTCCCCACTCCCCTGCACTCATTGGCCATCTTCCAAGTCACTCTACCCCTATCTACTGCTCCAATTCAAAGGAATTTCCCCCCTCCCATCCCATCTCCTAGGGGATATTATCTCCAGGGAAAATAAGTAGGTGAAAAGTCAAACGTCCCTTTCCAGATGCCTCCGCTTCTTCTTCCTATGTCAGCACTAGAGTAAATGCAGCTTGAAGTGCTGACAGCCGTCATGTGACATATTGCAATGTTTTTTCCACTTCGCGGAGCTGGGATGGGCGTGGCCTGCGTGTGACGCATCCGGCCCACCCCCCACCAGTTTGACACCCTTGCTTTAGTTGAACTGCTGGTTGTTGGGGTTTTTTTTTTTCTTTCCTTGCAAAGAAAGGGTGCCATTATTCCCACCCCACACCAAATATTTTTGATATTTCTCATTTAGAATAAGTTGTCTTAGTCTTCGTTAATGAGGGAGAAAATCCAGCGTGGTCTGTTTGAGTATTGTTAAGACTGGATCTGGAGTAGATTAAAGGAAGATTGCATCTCTGGCCAGGATACGGCCTCCTTCAATCCATGCAAATTTACTGAGAGTGTGGAGTGAGAGAGATTAGGTCATTGCAAGCGATCTGGGTCCTGATCCAGAGCAATGTTTGTGTTTGTTGGGAGAGGCAGACAATCTCACGGCTGACCCATTCCGTTCCATTTCCCTTTGGCTTTCTTCTTGGGATTTACCACTAAGATCCTAAAGGATGCAGAAAGAGAACTGTGCCAAATACGTCCAGTCACGTCGTGTGATTGGCCAAGTAGCAAGCCTCTCTCTGACATCTCTGGAGGCTTGTTAGTCATGATGTCTGAGGCATTTTTTCCCCCCTCAGCTTTGGGCAGGGCGGCCCGCCAAGGAATCTCCAGAGACACGCTTGAAACTTGCGTGGTCACTTGCGCGTCACGTGGCATGGAAGCAAACTTGCGGTTAACGTCTCCCTCCTGGGATCGTGGAGGTCCAAAGTTGAAAATAATGATCTTCCATAAACACAACACAGCAACTGCTTTGATTAAGAAAACATGTGTGTCGTCTCCCAAGTGAAAGCAGATGGACCTCAAAGGGTCCGTGATAAATGTGATCGGTTTGGAGGCAACCCAACCAAAGGACTCGACTCGGGAGGATTGAACCAGCTCTCCGCTCTTTAGAGAAGAAGTTTTAGTAAGAATAAGTTTAATAATAATACGACTGTTACGCATAAGCTAGGTTAACAAAATCAGAAATGAGGAGGGGATAAGCCACCTGGGAAAGCAAAGGGAAATCATCAAAGCCATTAAAAAGCGAAAGAATATTTTGGACATGTGATGCGACACCCAGAAAAATACGGCATCCTTCACTTAATCCTCCAGGGAAAGATTGAAGGCAAACGAGGTCCAGGCAGAGAAAGAACATCTTGACTTCAAAAGCTAAGGGACTGGTTTGGACAAAACCCAGCAGCACTTTTTCATCCGGCTGTTGACAAAAATAGGATTGCCAACATGATCTCCAATGTCCGATGACGGATATGGCACAAGAAGAAGAAAGAAAGAAAGAATAAGTTTGTTTTTTGTAACTGGGAATCCTCCAAGCACACAACACGTGCGCTTGTTTATTTATTTATTTATTTTGATTTTGATTTATATGCCGCCCTTCTCCGGAGACTCAGGGCAGCTTACAATGCATTCAGAAATAGCCTTCATACTTTTGTATATTTATACAAAGTCAGCTTATTGCCCCCACAAACCGGGTCCTCATTTTACCTACCTTAGAAAGGATGGAAGGCTGAGTCAACCTTGAGCCTGGTGAGATTCGAACTTGCAGTAATTGCAGACAGCTGGTGCACTGTAACAGTGCTTACTACGCCACCAGGCGTATTGTTGCCAATCTTTGGTTAACAAGGATGCACGCAGTAATTGAACTATTCTGCTATAAACATCAGAAGCATCAAGCACCTATACAAGTAGTCCTTGACTTACAACAATTCATTTAGTGACCGTTCCAGTTACAACGGCACTGAAAAAAGTGACTTAGGACCATTTTCCACACTTTTACAACCGTTGCAGCGTCCCCATGGGAACATGATCAAAATTCAGATGCTACGCAACTGACTCACATTTACGACAGTTAGAGTGTCCCAGAGTCACATGATCCCCTTTTAGTCACCTTCTGACAAATAAATTCAATGGGGAAGCCAAAATTCACTTAACAACTGTTTGACTAATTTAACAACTGCAGGGATTCACTTAACAACTGTGGCAAGAAAGGTTTCAAAGTGGGGCAAAATTCACTTAAATGTGAATTTTGAGAGGGCTGCCCATCTCAAATTTAGACTCTGAGTGGCTTACAACATTGGTTAATACCATCAGTCCAGGATTTTCCCCCAAATGGAAAGATATGTGTTGACATAAATGTGTCACACACACACACACACACACACACACATACACACACACACACACACACACACACACACACACACACACACACACACAACTGTGGTTTAGTGGGTTTATTAGCACCCTTCCCCACACACAAGGGAATAGGCGGAGTGGTGCGGTGGCCTAGAAGTGGAGCTCTCGCCTCACAATCAGGAGGCTGTGAGTTCAATCCTAGGTAGAGGCAGATATTTCTCTCTGCTGAACAAAACTTTGGTGTCAGGAAGGGCATCTGGCCAGTAAACACTCTGCTAGCTCCATTCAGTTGCCCAGACTCCATCCTGCAAGAGATTATGAGGTCATTAAAAGAAGAAGATGATTACTATTCCCCCGTAACTCCACCAAAAACCCAGAACTGTCCCAATTAAGTCCAGCCACAAGCAGACCAATGCTAGTCCACAGAGCAATGGCCAATGAGTCCACAAGGCACTTGAAAATTAAATCCACAATACAAGTGGGTAATGCAGGAGACCTCTTCCCAGTTTACATTCCTGAGAAATGGGGAAATGAGGAGGGAGGGAGTTGGGAGCTGTGGGTGGAAGGGCAGATTTATGGAAACTTGGAGTCTTCCCCCCTAGGAAATCCTCCATCTGCCAGAGGGACAGATTTATGAGTATCGATTCAGTGCCAGGGAAGGCAAAGGCTGCCAGCCTACAGGTGTGTTGTAATAATAGAGGAAACCTTCTTTGACAAGGTCACGATCTAGGAAAAGGCTTCAATGAGAATTGTGCAAAGTTCCTCCTCCTGGCTGGCTGCTTTTCAGACGACACATAAGCACCACTTTCGACTTGTCATGAGGGATCCCCCAGCCCTGAATTTTTCACCCAAGATCCAATCCAGGTTGGACCATCAGTTACAGCAGTGATGGCTAACCTTTTTGCCATCGTGTGCCAAAAGCGGGAGAGTGCGGGGGGGGGGTGTCGCACATGCGCATGCCCACCCATAATTCTATGCGCCTCACCCCCTGCATGTGTGTGTGACCCCTCCGCGCTTCCCCCGCTTTTGGCACGCAATGGCACGGTGGGTCCAGTAGGCCCGTTTTTCGCCCTCTCCAGGCTCCAGAGCCTTTCTAGGAGCCTGGGGAGGTCAAAAACAGCCTTCCCCACCCCCCTGGAGGCCCTTTGGAGGCCAGAAATGGTTTGTTTACTGACTTCCAGTGGGCCCAGAAGGCCCGAAAATCAGCTGGAGCTGAGCTCGCATGCCCACCAGTATGGCTCCACGTGCCATCTGTGGCATGCGTGCCATAGGTTCCACATCACGGAGTTAGAGCCTACTTAGATCATTAGATTCTCTTCTACTGGGATTTCAATCTTAGGTAGAGGCAGACATTTCTCTCTCTGGGCACAGTGAGAATATATCTGCTGAACAAAACTCCGCATTGGCGTCAGGAAGGGCATCCGGCCAGTAACACTCTGCGAGCTCCATTCAGTTGCCCAGACTCCATCCTGCAAGGGATTATGAGGTCGTAACCATAGTTTAACAGTAACAGAGTTGGAAGGGACCTTGGAGGTCATCTAGTCCAACCCCCTGCTCACGCAGGAGACCTGTACTTGGGATTCGAACCGCCGAACTGCCAACCTTTCTGATCGACAAGCTCAGTGTCTTAGCCACTGAGTCACCTAGTCTCAGTTAGACTCCTGCATGTCCACTTATGACCATGCCTTTGCTGTTTGTGGGTCAATCCCACCTTTTTTTTATAGTAAAGGTAGAATCATCAGGAGCGAAATCTAAAAATTTTCACTACCGGTTCTGTGGGCGTGGCTTAATTAGTGGGCGTGGCTTGTTGGTCAGGTGACTGGGTGGGCATGGCTTGTTGGTCAGGTGGGTGTGGCCAAGTCAATGTCACTTCTTTGCCCTCTTTTAACCTACAAAACACAACACAACACAACTGGCTCACCCACAATGTAAAAGCAGCTGTGCTAGACCCAAAATGGCCCCTGCAGCAAGCAGGAACCTCACACAGCCACAAAAAGCCCAAAAAAACCAACTTTCACACTTTACACACACAAAATTCCACATACAGCTTTGTGAGATTTTGTGTGTTTGTGTAGTTAGAGTGAAACACTACAGAAACACACAAAATCTCAGAAAGCTGCACAAATATTATTTTATTTTTATTTACTTTTATTTTTATATAAAAGCAGCTAAATTTAAAACTTCCTAAACTTTAAATGGCTAGATCTAAAAAAAGAACAAAAAAAAAAAAAACCCAATTAACTATTTTTTTAAAGCTCCCAAAAGGGAAAAAAGCTTACCCAATAGAACAGGGGTCTCCAACCTTGGCAACTTTAAAACTTGTGGACTTCAACTCCCAGAATTCCTCAACCAGCAAAGCAGGCAGATAGAGCTGCTCACCGATGAGCTTGATTGCAGGCAGGGAGATTCAGTTGCTTGCTGATGCAATGGATTGCAATGGATTGCAGGGAGCAAGCGAAGCAAGGCAGGCTTTGCAACCAGCAGCTAAAGTAAGCAAGCTGGAGGCTGGGGGGGAGGGATTTTTGCTACCGGTTCTCCGAACTGCCCGCCGCCATCGTTACTTACTTGCCCGAGCCAGTCCGAACCGGGAGCATTTCACCCCTCAGAATCATCCCCCATTATCTAATCCAGATAAATACAATACAGTTTTAGGACTCTGCATTCAGGATTCTTTAACCTATGATGCATTAAAACACAATAATATAATGTCCTTTCTTTGGATTTAATACATTGATTTGTTTGATCCATTTATATAGAGACCCAGGAATTCCTTTCTACCATATGGGTTTTTTATTTGCAGTCAAGACATAGTAAATATCCAGATACAACAGCTTCCTATTCACACAGCTCTCCATAAGTCTCACTCAGGACCTTTATTGCCTCACTAATATAGCTCTTTGTAGGGACGCGGTGTGGCTCAGTGGCTAAGAAGCTGAGCTTGTCGATCGAAAGGTCGGCAGTTCAGCTGTTCGAATCCCTAGTGCCGCATAACGGGGTGAGCTCCCGTTACTTGTCCCAGCTTCTGCCAACCTAGCAGTTCGAAAGCACGTAAAAAAAAATGCAAGTAGAAAAATAGGGACCACCTTTGGTGGGAAGGGAACAGCGTTCCAGGCGCCTTTGGCATTTAGTCATGCCGGCCACATGACCACGGAGACGTCTTTGGACAACGCTGACTCTTTGGCTTTGAAACAGAGATGAGGTCTGCCCCCTAGAGTTAGGAAAGACTAGCACATATGTGCAAGGGGAACCTTTACCTTTAATGCATCTCTTGACGGAGTTTTCATGGGTGGTAATTGACCAGTTTATTTATTTTATTTATTTATTTGTTTTAATTTGTATACCGCCCTTCTCCAGCAGGACTCAGGGCGGTGAACAGCCAGAATAAAACAGAACATACAAAATTTAAAACCAATTTTAAAATAATTAAATATTTTTGCCCGCACTTTAAAACAACCCAATTAAAATCAATTAAATTTAACCAAAACTATGGGATCAAGCCAGCCCGGCTAGGTGAAATAAATAAGTTTTCAGGGCCCGACGAAAAGTCCGGAGGTCTGGTATTGTATGTATCTCTGGGGGGAGGTTGTTCCAGAGGGCGGGCACCGCCACAGAGAAGACCCTCCCCTTGGGGGTCGCCAGCCGACACTGTCTGGCGGACGGCACCCTGAGGAGGCCCTCTCTGTGCGAGCGTACTGGCCGGTGGGAGGCTTTTGGCAGAAGGCGGTCTCGTAAATTCTTGGCTTCTTATGCATGTTTTAATGAGCTTGGGTTTGGAAATGGAGGTTGGCTTTTTTTCACTTGTTGCATTTATTTATTTTCCTCAAGAAGTTCAAAGCAATGCACCCGTGGGAATCTGGGGAGGTGGGGGAAGAGTATAAGGGGCAAAGTGTGCAATCTGGTGTCATCACACAATGATGCCAATTACATACTTTGTGTTTATTCTTGTGGTATCATGGCTTCGGTAGCATCATTGCAACTTCCACAGGATGCCTGCAAGATTGCCCTCTCTGATTTTATCCCCACACAAATCCCGAGAGGAGGGCTGGCTCATCATTTGTACTGACTACTTCAGCTTCAACCACAACAATACACGAGCAAATAATAGATACAAACTCAAGGTAAACCGATCCAAACTAGACCACAGAAAATATGACTTCAGCAACAGAGTGGTCAATGCCTGGAATGCACTACCTGACTCTATGTTCTCTTCCCCAAATCCCCAAAACTTTAACCTTAGACTGTCTACTGTTGACCTTACCCCATTCCTAAGAGGTCCGTAAGAGATGTGCATAAGCACATCAGTGTGCCTACCGTCCCTGTCCTAATGTTTTCTTTTATTTGTATCCTTTTCATGTATTCATAATTATGTTTACACTTGTATCTGCCATAAAATACATGCTTGATTAAACAAACAAACAAACAAACAAACAAATAAATAAATAAATAAATAAATAAGAGTATTAAAAGTGCACACTCAAGCACAGATTAAAGTACATTTCACAACGAAGCTGGGCATCTAAATCACAAAGCCCTACAGTCACATAAAACTCATCCACTCAGAGGACTGTTTTGTCACCTACCCCAGAACTGAGTGCTGTGCCACGTTGCTTCTGATTCCTAAATAAATGGAGATCTCCTTTCCAGCTGCAGCTTGCCTCCAAAATCATTTCTCCTGTATCTTTCTCCCGGCTTGGGACCGGACCAGATTTTACTTCCAACAATGGTTTATGTCTGTAGTTGAGGCACTCCACTTCTGATTCCACTAACTGTGGGGACCACGTTAGTTACCAACAATATGCTTCTGTTATTGTGGCCCTTATGATAATTGCTGAAGGATGGATTAGAACCAGGGGTGGGTTCTACTTATCTTTACTACCGGTTCGCATCGCGGGCGCGCTCTCTTCTGTGCAGGCGCAGATCACCTATGATGACGTCCAGGTCAGTGGGCTGAGCCTCCCGCCGGTTTTACTACCGGTTCCTGCGAACCGGTACGAACCAGGGGTAACCCACCACTCATTACAACACATAACTGAATTCCTTCATAATAGCTAATTACATTGCAGCTTTGCATAATTTGTATTTAGATCATATTGTAGCAGATGCATTTGTTGACAATTTGGCTTTATTTTATGCTGGATTTTTACATGACCCAATTACACTTTTGCTGGTTATCATACAGTAACAGTGTTAGGAAATGAGTATTACCTACCTTGTTGGGTTGGCAATATATAAACCATCAATATAGCTTTAAGACTGCTGTATTGCATCATACTGTGTCCTGATTGGTTAGCTCTGTAGCCAATCTCCTTAAGAGGGAGCTAGAAACATGGTTTGTTTCTCTTTGCTGTTCTTGCTCTCTGATATCTCTGTATGCTACTGTTTGCAAATCCAGAAGAACTGTTTATTGTGAATGACTACGACGACTGGTAAGAAGACTTTGTTATTGGATTATCCCTGGACTGTCGTTTTGCTATCTCCTGCTTTATATGTGTATGATCTGGACTGTTTATTGGACTGTGCCTTCCTATTTCCTGAAAGTAAACACAACTCAGTATATTTGTGTGTTGACTGTGCTTATTCGTATCTACTCTCAATCGCTTTCATGTGCGCACCCTTGCTACTCAAGGGTTACTCTGCGAATTCCTTAACAAACAGGTTTGTCATGCTATCTGTTCACAAGTTCATTGAAAATGCCTGTGACTAACATCATAAAGACAGCCAATTTGGTGTGTAGTAGTGCTAAGGCATCAGACTAGAAACTAGGAGACCGTGAGTTCTAGTCCTATCTTGAACACCAAGCCAGTGGGATGATATTGAGTCAGTCGCATTATAGAATTATAGCGCACATAGAGGAGGCAATGGGAAACTACTTCCAAAACAACACCTTGCCAAGAAAACTGTACAAACTTGTACAATCTCCAATAATCTGATACACTGGAATGGAAGGGGGGGGGGAAGTAAAGGATTACCATTTATTAATAATACAGATTCCCTAAGGGTCAATCAATTTTGGTTTAATAGCAAGTTCATTATAGAAGCCATGATGAATAATGCAAAATGCAGCGTTGTTGATAGCAAACTGGATTCTCTTTTGTTCTGACCCTCTGCCAATTCCTCAGCTGCAAAATTATAGTACTTATCCATCTTCATAAAGGATTCCTTCTCAAAATATTATTAATCAGCAGGGAAGGAATGCAGCACAACAGTGTTGTTAGGAGGCAGATCTGACCAATTTCCTCGGGGGAATTTCTCACACACTTCCAAACATCTTGTATTGCTGGGTTCAATAAACAACACAAGCCTTTGGATATGATTTTACCCTAATACAGCATGGACTTCATGTTCTCCATTAAATCCTTTTTTTTAAAAAAAAACTGCTTAGTCTCCAAACCTGGATTTTAGAAACAGTGAGAAACTGCGTACACTCCATAGGTATGAGTGGCTATAAATCAAACAGCCGTCCTCTCCATTTTGCCTCTGCTTGGGAAAAGTCAGTCCACTATCATTTCAACAAGGCAGATACCTAAGGGAGCAATGATATGGAGTAGTAGAAGAATGGAGAAATGATGGAGAACAGGCCTAAGATGAGGAAACCCAAACTCATCGATAGCGTCACATTGCAATAAACAAGGGCATACAGTATATTCAATTTTGCAGCTACTAAGATTGTTGGACGGGCAGGCACAAAAACAGCCAGGGAAGTGATTGGAGTCTGGGAAACAGGCCCCTTGTCGATCAACAGGAGGGCTGATTTACCTCCAGCTTGTCAAGTACTTGGGGGGGGGGCTTTGGCAGCCCAAGGAAACAACCGCCAGTGTCTTAATAGGCAGCCATCAAGAGCCCAATCAACATCTAAAAAGCTACACACGACGGAAATGGACAGGTGGACTCTGGAACTCAAAGACAAGGGTGAAACGGAATATCATGAAATCTGGAATAAAATGTATCACTGGTTGGAGAGGAGGAGAAATGTCGGGATAGAGAAATCCGGAGAAATTGAAAGTTGGAGAATTATTATGTTAGCATTAGGGATAGGTTGGAATTGTACTGGTATTTAATCTAATTTCTACAAGCGAAGAGATTTACGTAGCTGGATTTTGACAGATTGTACAAAGGTATATATGAAATATGAATTGTACTTGTTATAAGGAAAATGTGATGGAAATGTTGGAACCAGAAAAGACGCACTATGTCCAATGTTTTTAATTGTATATCTAATAAAAAACTTCTTTTTAAAAAAAGCAACACACAACAAGCCCTGTATAAATACTACACACAGAACACCACAAAGCACACACAGAATTTCCCTGAGAGGGGCTCCAGCGGAAGTTCAAAAGCTCCGAAGACAAAAATCCTCTAGTTCCGATGACCAAACCAGATTGGATCTTTCTGGACTAAATATTATATGACATGGTTTTGCTATTTTGAAATATGGTCAGAATTAACCTGGCGGTCTAATTTGTGTATATAGAATTGGGATGAAAGTTGAGGTCTGTTTTGAAGGCAAAGGTTGGCCACACCAAATATTTGATTTGGATTTCTCTTCATTTACTTTTTGTTACTTTATAAAAAATAAACTATTAACACTTCTATTTCTGAAAGCATTCTTCATTTACAGCAACGTTTGCGTAACTGCCGAACACTTTTGCACAGTATAATACACCAACAGCATCCTGATCAGCTGGGACTTGGGAAGCAGAGAATAGATGGGGACGGGGCCAGTCAGAATTTTTACTACCGGTTCTCCGAACTACTCAAAATTTCTGTTACCGGTTCTCCAGAACTGGTCAGAACCTGCTGAAACCCACCTCTGCTTCCCTCCCTCCCCCACCCACATTCCCTTTCCACTTGACTCCAGTTGACATCCTACATCATTCTGCATTTGATGAGGTGAGTTGCAGCTCATGAATTTACGCCTTTTAATCAAATTGGTTAGCCAGAAAAGATGCTACTAACTAGACTCTAGATGTTTGCCATCATAAAACTGACACAGCTCCCTCACAATTAACCACGGCACAAATACTTCTATGATTCATATTGAAAGAGGTAGGGACCCATGCATAGGATCAGGTACCATGAAGAAAACTAGAAGTGCTGTCAGCATCTATAAATTTAGAGCCAGGTAGAGCAGACACTCCCCAATATATTATAATCATCGGCCAATAACTGTTTAAACAGCTCCCTCTAGCCATAGGAGCCGTTTCCCGGAGCAGAGAAAAGACGAAATCATATGATTGACATTTGTGTGGGAGTTCAGACTAAAGCATATCACTAATGGGGACTATCCTTTTCTGCTTCTTCGCTGACCTGAGATCTAAACACTGTTCTAGCATTTTCCTTGTCACCTATTTTCTGTTGTGTGTATGTATGTATGGTAGCAATGCCACTTAACTGCCCCAGTTTTCTGAACATAAAGGGGGCAGACGGTCCATGCCTTCCGTAAAGCAGGGGTAGACAACTGTGGCCCCTTTACAACCTGTGGACTTCAACTCCCAGAATTCCTGAGCCAGCACTAATGGCTGAGGAATTCTGGGAGTTGAAGTCCACACGTCGTAAAGCCCACAGCATTACTGGCTGAGGAATTCTGGGAGTTGAAGTCCGCAGGTCGTAAAGTCCACAGCACGACTGCCTCAGGAATTCTGGGAGTTGAAGTCCGCAGGTCATAAAGTCCACAGCACTAATGGCTAAAGAATTCTGGGAGTTGAAGTCCACAGGTCGTAAAGTCCACAGCTAATGGCTAAAGAATTCTGGGAGTTGAAGTCCACAGGTCATAAAGTCCACAGCACTAATGGCTGAGGAATTCTGGGAGTTGAAGTCCGCAGGTCGTAAAGTCCACAGCACTAATGGCTGAGGAATTCTGGGAGTTGAAGTCCGCAGGTCGTAAAGTCCACAGCACTACTAGCTGAGGAATTCTGGGAGTTGAAGTCCACAGGTCGTAAAGTCCACAGCACTACCGGCTCAGGAATTCTGGGAGTTGAAGTCCGCAGGTCATAAAGTCCACAGCACTACCGGCTCAGGAATTCTGGGAGTTGAAGTCCGCAGGTCATAAAGTCCACAGCACTACCGGCTCAGGAATTCTGGGAGTTGAAGTCCGCAGGTCGTAAAGGGGCCATAGTAGGCCGCACCTGCTGTAAAGAATGTTGTTCCTAAAAATAATATGGGAGAATAACATCTGCTTTTCTCATCAATATCACATTTCCCCCCCTCTTTGCATGTGCTCCAGTTTGCTTTTCAGGGGAGAGACATCCATCAGTGAGAGCTGATGCTTCAGAGCCCAGCAAATAATTTTGAGGCACAAGACATAAGAGGAGATTTGTTGAATTAGACCAGATCCAACTTCCTGTTTCTCCCCATGGCTAACCTAACACCAAGGGAAAACCTGCCAGCCAGAGAAACACACGGAGGACCAAGTTAAACATGAACCAAGTTATACATAATTTTAAAAGTACATTTTATATGCTGAAGAATGCTAAATATTAAAAATGACATATATTTTCATATATGTGTGAAAATATATGTAATATATGTATATATTTAAAAGAGACATTATTTCTATTATTTCAAAATGTCAAGAAATTTTAGATCTCTGCTATTTCTTTGAGCTTCTAGGAAAAAGATAGGGTATACACAGTGGTGGGATTCAAATAATTTAACAACCAGTTCTCTACCCTAATGATTTCTTCCAACAACCAGTTCACCAAACTGCTCAGAAAGTTAACAACCGGTTCTCCCGAAGTGGTGCGAACCGCTGAATCCCACCACTGGGTATACATCTTAACATTTTTTTTTTTAAAGAATTTGTTCAGGCATAAAAATGAAGATTTGATAGAAATCATAGATCTTTAGGTTTTGAGAAGTCTTTGTTGGCTACACATATACAGTACTACTGGACTATGTTTTGTAACCTATTCATGTATCTTGGGTGGTAACTATGGCCCTTTTACAACCTGTGGACTTCAAGTCTTAGAATTCCTGAGTGAGCATGGCTGGCTCAGGAATTTTGGAAGTTGAAGTCCACAGCTTGTAAAGGGGCATATTTACATATGCCCACCCCTGATGTCTCTCTCTCTCTCTCTCTCTCTCATCTATCTATCTATCT